>NC_059501.1:72176190-72479221 GCF_914767665.1 Harmonia axyridis
ACTAATTTGAAGTTGGCAGAAGGATACATTTGTCATAGAATCCCTTGCGGGTCATGATCGGTTTGGATGAAGTTATGAGAGACAGAGCTCACTAGATCACATCAAGGCGGTCGCCGGATGGTTTCAGACGGTGCTGTAGAGGGTTGGGGGTGGGGAGTTTCTGAGAGTCCAAGTCACGCACCATTCTGTTCGGAGATGTGAAATTTCCGATATTTGAAATTAGAAGGATGTTTGAGGACGAAGACGGGTGGATGGCAGATTGGAATATGAGTTTTGAATGGTTTTTGACATGTTGGATTGGGATCGATATGAAGGTTCAAAACTAATATCACAACTTGGAGATAATAATAATAATATAACTAATAATAATATCACATTTTCTGATGTTTGCACTTGGCAACTGGAAAACGAACATCGAGCTTTCCATGCTAAACATAGTAACCAGACAGATCCCAATTAAGAGGGAAACTTTCTAAGAAGACTCCTTTGAGCCTTTTATGGTTCTGCTTAGCGCTGAACCCAGTCTCTAAACAGCTGAACGCTACTCAAGAGGATTTCAACATTAGAAGCAATAGTAATACTACCCTCCTCAATCATTTGCCTTACATGGATGATTTGAGAATGATAACAGGCAACAAGAACCACTCAAAAAGGATGGTCAAACTAGTGAAAACTTTCTCGAAAGATGTAGGTATGGAATTCGGATTGCAAGTGTCGTACTCTCAGCGTAGTGCAAGGAAGAATTCAAGATGAACCAATTACTCTTGTGAATAGACAGAATATAGAAGCAATGAAGTCGGGAGATCTTTATAAATATCTTGAAATGAAAAAGAACCGACGAATAAACCACCAGAAATGAAAACGAACTAAAACAGCAAGAACATGGCGAGAGCCTTCAATACAAATGCATGTTCAATTCTAACGTACTCATTCGGTTTAGTTCCATGGAGCAAAACAGTCGTCGAAAACTTGCAACGCAAAATGAATACGTTGAAAGGACAACACTTAAGATAAATAAAGGAGGCAGGGGCCTGATGGACATCATGGACCTTGCTCATGGGCTGATGGAAAGTCTACGAAAATACTTCAGATATCAATCAATTATATCAGAGGTCTAAAAAATCACTGTGTGAAACAGACGAATCAACATCTCATCTTCACAACTGTACAAGGAGCGATTTTCATACAACTGCCAGACAATCCAAGAAAAACTGCAGAGATGGAGAGAGATCCCCTACATGGACGACATTTCAACTAGGTGAACCAGGATCATGTCGAAAGATTCGACATTGACGCATCGAACTATAGGCTCAAATCAGGTGCGATGTATCCAGAAACGGAAGGTCCTCTTTCAGCCATCAAGATCAAGTGATCTCAACAAGAAATTACTGCAAGCAGAGGAACGAACTGTTACTGCCGATATGGGTATCCAACGAATAAGACTATGTTGGATCGTCTTACAGCATGGAAGGATGTCAAATGATTGCTGGAAATGAATATACCTGAAGAGAGACTCGATGCAGTAGGAAAGATACTACACCGAAAATTGGCAACCAACTAATTCATTTTGAAAAATTGCTATACTACAAGTACCAACCCGGGATCATCCTAGAAAACGAACGCTATAAATTGTACTGCGATCGTACAGTTTTGACTTGTAGAACACTCCGTCATAACAGACCAGATAGCCTAGTCGATAAACATCAAAAGACAGCAATACTCATCGACGTAGCAATACCAAAAAACAACATGCGTCAAAAGTCATTTCAAAATATACTATATAACTATACCAAAAATCATCTCAACAACTGGAATTGTACTAAAAAATCTAAAGAAATATCAAGCATCTAGTGGGTATACATATAATTTGTATAAGGTGTGTGAATAAGTCTTTCCCGTTTTTTTCAAATTTTGAGCCTTTATTGTGAAAAAATGGTTACAAATGAATTATTGAAAGCATTGGCCATCGCTAGCTACAACTTTTCCCCATCTTTCTGGCAACATACGAATCCCGTTGCGAAAAAATTCGACCGGTTTGGCCTCTATCCAGTCATCCACCCATTTTTTGGCTTCCTCGTAGGAATGGAAGTGCTGGTCAGCCAGGCCATGCGTCATCGATCTGAAGAGATGGTAATCAGACGGAGCAATGTCTGGACTATACGGCGGGTGGGGTAGGACTTCCCATTTGAGCGTTTCTAAGTATGTTTTCACCGGCTGTGCAACATGTGGGCGAGCATTGTCATGTTGCAAAATAACTTTGTCGTGCCTGTCGGAGTATTGTGGCTTTCAAACGCTTGGAAATGGTTGTTCGGTCAACTCCCAATGCTTCAGCAAGTTCTTCTTGCGTTTGACACGAATCTTCCCCAAGCAAAGTCGCCAATTCTTGATCTTCAAAGATTTGCGGCCGCCCGGAACGCTCCTTGTCTTCCACGTCGAAATCGCCACTTTTGAAGCGTCGAAACCATCCGCGAACACTTGAATCATCGACACAACCTTCTCCATAAGCTTCCTGAAGCAACCGATGCGCCTCGGCAGCAGATTTCTTCAAATTGAACCAATAAAGTGAAACTTCCCGCAAATGACGTCGACTCGGCTCAAATTTCGACATTTTCACGATTTCAAAAATTTATGATGCGAAAAAATTTCAACTAATGTGTTAGTGTGGAATTGTTGACAGATGAATAAGCTTTGATTATGACATATGTAACCATTAAATACTCGCACAGTATTGGTGGCGCCATCTCTTACAAAAAACGGGAAAGACTTATTCACACACCTTATAATATAATGTAAAAAGCTCTACTTTTAGGTACTGCAAGGACCTCATCGAAACTATCTGTTCTCCTAGGAGTTCCTGGTGTTATTCTCTATCCAATATTTCACCGAATAGATAACCGTTATCGTTTAAACGATATTGAAAATCGTGGAAAATGAGTTGAAATAAATATTTGAAAATACTTTCATAACGTCAAAAGCCATTGCGAAAGCCGTCCTTCACACTACAAAACCGAATTAAACAGATACACCAAATGAACTAATGCGATTCCTCCTCATTCAAGTGCCACCGCAATTCCCCCAAAACCTCCAAAGGATCCCTCCTCATTACGAAGCCACCAGATTCACCGCATAACATTGACGATAACAGCATCTCACAGGGTCTCATGGCCGCCTGATAACCCGGAGAAAGCGGATCTGAACGACCGTGGCATTATTTTAAAGTATGCACATCTAAGATTCGAGCTCCACCCCAGGACGGCCATAAAACTTTTTCCGAAAGAAGCGAAACTGTCATCAGAACGACGTCTACAACAATGTGTTGCATTGTTCTTGGGAAGAATGCTTGAGGAGGTCGGCAGAGGGATCCAGTGGCGGATGGCTGGAGGGTGGATCGCGGTCTCCTGGCATCAGTTAATCGTTATTGTGCTAAGAAATGGGGTGAAGTTTGGGTTTTGGCGCGCATATGAATCTGTTCATGGGGCCGCTCCCTTAAAAATGTATTCAACATAATCAAAAAAAGTTTTTTCAAATTGCTCGCAATTAATACTCGGATAAGTGATAGAGATTATTCTGAAGTACAGGAGCTCTTATAGATAAAACATATAACTGTATACAGGGTGTTAGTGAATATGTGCGACAAACTTCAGAGGATGATTCTGCATGAAAAAATAATTACAGTTCGCTATATAATTTTCCTCGTTCAATTTGTGACAAGAAAAATCACCCATGCCTTTTTTCCTATGAAACGCCTCCCATCTTAACGCGTATTTTTCATCCCTGAGGGTGACTCCCTTGATAAAAATCTTCATTTCAGTTGTTCTCATTATTTTTGTTTGATGATGTCTCGGCAATAGTTTCTGTGGCGTATGTAAGTATGGGTTTTACACATGTTTTATAAATTCTGGTCTTGAGTTGTGAGCTCATCAGTTTGTTTTTCCAATTTTCCAATACACTGAGAGATATCCATATTTTTTTTATTAATAAAGCACTTAATTTATACGTTATTTATCCTCAACTTTTACAGCAGATTTATATTTGATATATTCATTAATAGTTATATTATGCATTCAAAAAATTCACTAATAGAGAATAAAATATTTCTTCACAAGGTATTTGATAATATTTAGTATATTTCAGTGATAAATAATTTATATGAACTTACATTATCCAAAAATAAAACAAATTCATTGACAACAAACTTTTAACTGGTAGTTAATCATCAATAAATTCTTACAAGACTTCAATAAGGTTGGTTGTTCTATTGATGAAGAAATATAGTTCTAAATTTTGAAATATACAATCTCTGACAAGAATACACCCCAATTCTTCAAAATTCAAAACAAATAATAAGTAATCAGCATAAAAACATAGATTTCAGAAAAACGAAATCATATCAATTGGCACCCAACGTAGGGCTGAAAATTCCTGAAATTATTATTATTATGTTATTTTTTCGAATTTGTTTAAAATTACATTTCATGAATTACGAATTTTTACAGTAATCAAAAGGTTTATTCCAGAAAAAATAAACCAAATTCCGAAGGTTATTTGATATTTGTTAATTTTTGAATTGAACAAAACATTATAAAAATGGATTCTCAAACTCATTCCAGTTGAGGGGTAAGAACAACAAACAAAAAAGTGTAGTTACTAATAGAAGAGAGAATCTAGAGAAGAATGAAGTAATAGAATTCAATTCAAACGAGAAGTTGCTACGATTGATGGCTAAATTTGAAGAATTTTCTAAGAGAACAGAAGAACAAAACAAGAAAATAGAAGAACACACGAAAACAAAAGAACAAAACAAGAGAATAGAAGAACAGATGAAAAATTTCAAACAAAAAATTGAAAAAAAAATAGGAAGATAGATGAACAAAGACATGACATGAAAGGACAATTCAAAAGATGTAGAAAATGGGAGCTTGAAACAGAAAAACAAAATAAAAGAAATGAAAGCAAGATACAAAATACTCAGGAAGAATTAGGAATGATTCTCAATAGGAATATTGAAGAATTCAATAAAAAGACGAAAATTATGATAGAATACCAGAAAACGAAATAATGGACAATTTAGAGAATAAAATTCAATATCTGGAAAAAAACCAGGAGGAAGACCGAAAAGTATTACAAGAAATATAGCATTCTGTGTGTATTGTCCGAGGTACTGTCCGAAACCCGCCACTGTCCCAGTGATAACGAACGAAACAAAACACTCTCGGTATTCTTATTAGAATATTTATTATTTGTGCCTCCCCCCAGATCGTCCTAACGTCCCTATTGCCTCATAACGGACAGAGTCGCATGGAAATATTATTTTATTCTACTGCGAGAGCACGGTGGTGATGGTCCCTTGTCTCCTCTTTTTCAAGCTTACGGAATGGGTCTTTTTCACGTCTTTTACTACCTCTGAAGTGTTTGAAATTACTCCCTTAGAGACGGACGTATCATTTAATTTTCATGAAATTCAGGCTGAACTGTCGCGAATTAAAGTATGAAGTCCTGCGAATGTCTTGAACCTGAATGGAGTGCAGATTTGATATAGGATTATCTGGGGGTATAGTTGCCTTGCAGTTGAATTTTTTCTAAGAATTATCTTTTTCTTTTATTAGGATCTTTATATTGTCCAATTGAAGTACTCATAGATCTCATCAAATATTATGCTAGTAACTATCAACGAAACAATTAATGCAGGCTACAAAATTGAAAGAAGTCTATCTGGCCCATATAGAAGTATCAGTCGTCATGTCGGCAAGGCAGCATCTTTTTGTGACAGCTGAGTCACCAGTTTAGATACTAGTGACTTAGTTTAGAATGTTGAAAAGTAGTATACAGTACTCCATCTTGTTTCAGTCATTTTCAGTTATCTATTGTATTTTGCTAAACATGAAAGAAAGAATATACCTAATACAATTCTTCAGATACATAATACGAATGTAAAATAAGGAAATTATTTTGATATTTCAACTTTTCCTTCTAGTCCAAAAAAGCATAAAACGTTATTTTTGTTTGTTTTATAAATATACAATGTTTTGTTTTTCAATCATCAGTTAAATAAATGTTAGAATTCTAAAGTTCTATTATATTTTTTGGTTTTAGTAGGGCTACTGACTTCCATATAGAAGGTCAACGCATCAGGAAATAATACCACCCAGGAATGTACATTTATACTTTTTTCGGGCCTCACCTGTTTAAAATGCCACGAGCTGCCACTGCTAGCTCGTGTTTCAAATGAAGAGAAGCAAATATTTGAAAAATGAAAAAAATAACATTCTAACTTGTACCTATTGTTTCAAATGGAAAGTTACCTATAAAACATGGGATAAAATATTGATGATAATTTAGATGATCTTTTAGATTAAGCAAGCAGGTTGAGGATGGGAATAATGCTTGCGGGGCAACATATTTCCAACTATCATCTGCTCTTATTGTTAGTGATAACCTATTTATTTACAGTACAATTAAATTGTTTCTTATAATCTAGTCTTGATATAGATTGAATAAATAATTCGCCAATATGCCCCCTGAATGAAAAATTCCGCTGTGGCAGATTTGTCACGATGAAAATTTGTATTCTG
The DNA here is from genome assembly GCF_914767665.1 of Harmonia axyridis. Lineage (NCBI taxonomy): Eukaryota > Metazoa > Arthropoda > Insecta > Coleoptera > Coccinellidae > Harmonia > Harmonia axyridis. The sequence goes on from NC_059501.1 coordinate 72,182,763, forward strand.
TAGTTCCACCCGACTGCAAACACGATAACTCCCGTACGCAACAACTCAGAATGAGAAATCCATATTTTTTTATTAATAAAGCACTTATTTTGAAGTTATTTATTCTCAACTATCACAGCAGATTTACATTTGATATTTTCATTTATAGTTGAATTATGCATTCAAAAAAGTTTATTGACAGAGAATAAAATAATTGTTTGCAAGGTATTTAATACTATTTAATATTTTTCGGTTAGTTTCTGGTAGTTAACGATCATTTGCTATTAATTAATAAACTCTTACAAGAATTTAATAATTTATTTACTCGAAATATAGGATTATGGTATTGTATTATTCCGAGAGATAATTCAAAAGTGGATATAAAATGTTGAATAGAATAGAAAAAAACAGAACTAAATTGAATAAAAACTAATAACTGGATGAAGTGGATTTAACAGTAGAGCATTAGTGAGTTGGAAAATGGCTGAAGTGGATTCAATAGAAAATTGGAACAGAACTGAAAGTAGAATTTGATTAGGGAGTTAAAAGGAATTTGAATATAAGATGAGCAATTTTAAGTTGCTGTAATAAAGTTTGTTCGATAATTGAAATTAAATAAGATAGTTACTTAGTTAGTTAGTTCTTCAAAGTTCAAAAGAAATAAAAGGTAATCAACATAAAAATATAGATTTCAGAAAAACGAAATCATATTAATTGGCGCCCAACGTGGGGCTGAATATTCAAAAACGTCCTGTATTATTATTATATAATTTTTTATAAAACCCTGTATTTAGTATTTAGTAATATAGTCAAATAAAGACAAAACTCCTCGCGTCAAGTCAATCCTGCATCGCAAATTCCGAATTGTATATACTGCCCGTTTGGGCATCGGGGGCCGAGAAAGACATGTCTCTAATTGGGGCCGGGGATGCCTCGTACTTGTTCCCATTGATTAACGGGGATTCCCCAGTCGCGGAAAGACAACTTCCGGATCCGTATATCAGGAAACGGCGCAAGACTAACTGGGATACATGGTCTCATCAGACTCTCATTTTAATTCATTCTGTCAGCGGAGTTATCCGGTATCAGGAATTTGCAAATGTGAAGATATGGGCCTGCTGGGATGCAATTTATCACTTGACGGTTTAATTTTTGAAGTCTTGTGGGAACGGAGTGTTGTAGAGGAGTGTGTGGTTCTATGAAGAATGTTGGAATAGTTATTTATAACACAAGTGCAGAAGGCATTGATATTCTTCCACGAGTTCAACATTCAAAAACGAGCCACGAAGTGTCGAGTTTTTGAATGAACGAGTGGTAGAATGAGCCTTCTCGTCGAGTATTATACATTATTTTCTCTAATTCATTGCATTCTTATTGAAATTAATGAAATATTTCCATAAATGTCATTTAGTGATTTTTGCATTGAAAAATTTTGTTTGGTAGAACTGATTTCTGTAAGTCAAAGGGATGAATTGACAGATAAAGCCGTGGCGGAAAGTTCGGAGTACCAACATATAATAATAAAATATAACCATGAAAACTGTGCGTTTCTGATATATTCTCGCACGATTCTGATCTACTAGATGTGGAAGAATGAACGGAATAACCACAGAATTAGGTATTAAAGTTATTACAGTAGGTTCAGTTAGATTTCGAATATGAAGAGATATTTTTCCGATTATTTTTCTAGTCAGTGATGAAGACATGGATTGAGAAATGTATTATAATTCAATCAGCTCATATTTCTTATATGAAACGTTCTGTCAAATTATCTTTTTTCATTGTTTTTCTCATTAACATTACGTTTTTTAATCACATGAATTGTAAATAGTTTTTCAACATTTATCAATATTGATTGCAGGATGAGGATTGAACTCATATTCATTAGATAGATTTTTTCTCTTACAACCACCCATTTTTATGGAATAATCACATTATTTCTTCAAACAATAATCTACATTGTAGAATGACCATATTTTATATTTGTCAACGAAAAAAAATGTTGGTAACTTTTCGTTTTTCGCAGAGTAATTGATGGTTCAATGTACAAAACAATGATATATTTTTGAATTATTCTTGAAAAAAGCCTACAAAAAATCACAATAGAGGTAAAACTACAGTGCTACCCTCTACTTATATGCTTCGGAGAGCGAAGAAACATAAACATCGTACAGAGTTTTGTCATCGCACCAGCGCCAGAAGGGAAATAAATGGGTATCTTATGTTTGACTGAGGAGCGGAAAGCCAAGTAGTGGTTATCCCTCTTGATTGTAACGTTTCCTTATTAAAAGCAAGCTTCAATCCCAATGGAAATATTAAGATACATTTACTTTATGCCTTGTGCGGCAAAGCTGATTGACGTGTTTCAAAGGGCTATTAAAAAAAATGGTAAATATTAGAGAAAACCGGTTTCATTCATTCGAATCAGTAGGGAATATCATTTTTTGCTCAAGTTTTGAAAATGTAATCTCTAAGATGGCGGCCGTCACACACTGATGTAGTCGATTTTGGAAGTTGTCGGCTGCTTTTCGGCATATCTCGAGTGATATGGATATCACTTATTCGCTATTTGAGTTCTGGCACGTTGTGTGGACAATGTTTGAAGACCTTATCTTCAAGGTGGCCCCAAAGGAAGAAGTCGCAAATGCTCAAATCTGGTGAGCGCGCTGGCCAACTCATTTCCCCTCTCAGTGAGATCAGTCTTGTTTGGAAACATATGTCTCATAACAGCTCCTGAAGTTCGAACTATGTAGGCTGTAGCGCCATTCTGCTGGAATCAGATGTCACCCAGATCGTGTTCGTCAGCAAGTTCTTCCAATTCAGGCTGTGGAAAGGTTTCCAACATAGACACATACCGCTGGGAAGTTACTGTGGCAGTGACATTTTCCTCCTCGAAAAAATAAGGGCCCATCACTCCGAATTGAGACACAGCACACCAAACTGTGACTTTAGGTGGACTTAGAGTGGTCTTAAATGGAGTTGAAGAAGATTGCATGCAGTCCAGTATCGGAAATTTTGCTCATTCACTGTTCCAGTAAGGTGAAAAGGTGCCTCATCACTTCTGAAAAAAGTTGGTCTTGGGGAGATGCGCTGAATAATTTCTTCACAACTGTTTTTACGGTTCACATAATCAGCAGCACCCAACACTTGAACAAGCATGATTTTATACGGGTGGAATGATAAATCCTCATGCAGAATCCTCCTCAAAGATCGGTTTGACATTCCCAAAGCTATCGCATGCCTCTTAGCAGAGAGTCTTGATGAATGCTCGACTTTTACTCGAACAGCCTGCACATTTCTGGTGTTCTTATCGTTCTCGGTCGTCAATGTCCTCGCACTCGTCGAGTACCTCCGGTTTCCTCGAGTTGACCAGCCCAAGTTTTGATTGTGTTCACAGAAGGGACTGAAACGATGACATGAATGCCGAAATGGCGCCTAAATGCCCGCTGAGTCGCGATCACAGAATGGTTATTTTCGTAAAACGTGCGAACGGCAGAGCCTCGATGCACTCTGGTCCAACTATTGGTGCTGACTAAAAACTACTGACTCTAAGGAACACAACGACCCCTTTCGCACCTGCCTGCTCCCACCACATCCCGAGCAATGACCTGTCAAAACTCGTCAATTGGCTCTGCCGCACCCTGAATATCCATATGAAAAGTCATATATAACTTTCAAATTATAATAATTTCAAAGATTTCTGGTACCAATGGATATTTCCTGTGAAATATGTTCTTCTCTTATGATTAAGTACCGATATACATTTTATGGTATGGTATGGAAGGAAAACAATCGAGCCAAGAAAGAGAGCATTTATTATTTTCTTATGCTTTTTCGTTTTTTTTTTTTCATTTTCCGAAAAAAAAAATTATATTGTAATGAAAGTATTATGTAATTCTTCTTCTAATTACATGTTCTTATGGGACTAGGCAGGTTAATATCTGCCAATCATCCCAATAAATTATATTTCGTATGCTAAATTTGGGATATGTTATTCATCCGATATTACATTCAAATTTCGAAAATCTCCCTGAACAGATAAACAGAGAACATTCAGAACTGTAAAAGGCAAATTCCTCATTTGATTTCGAATCAAAAAACTTTTCCACCCATAATTATTTTCTTATAAATCCACGGTCCGCTTCCACAGAAAACTCCACTCCACAATTCCACCCCAATGTCACTTCCTCAACTCAAAAACAAAATTAAATTCTAAATAATTGATGGCATATTTTCCGCGGTCTCTATATCCTCTCGGTCCATCCAGCTCTTTCAGACGGCGCCATTGTTCTCAGGTAAACACGGCAAGACGATGGGTTTCGCTTTTTTCGCTCGCAATTTTAACGAAAACTTAATTTTCCCGTATTAGGCCAGCGGCGCAACGAAAAACTTCACCGCCCCCTGTGGGACCCCTATATAGACAGCTCAATCCGGCGCTGGTACGGAGACCAGGGGGGTAATTGGATTAGGCGATGATTTCTGGCAGAGGGGTCGAAGTTATCTTCGGGAATTTTTATCGGAAATTTGATTAGGGGGATGATGAAATACATGCCGTATGAATTGTTGGGTTTGTTCATGTGTGCTGAGGAAAATAGGTCATTGGTTGAGATCGGTAAAATTAGGTAACTGTTATCTCTAGAGTCTTTTTCCTTGAATGTTCCTATAGATGACTGAAGGAATAGTGTCGAGGGAAGAATATTGTGCGTGATTTAAGGTATGTACTTTTTTGTCGTTGAAGAAATGTCGAGATACAAGAATAACGAAGTTTTCGTAGGATGTTTAATTCATGACGAAACATTTATTTTGAAAATAATTGGAAATTACAATAAACTGATTAACTTTTCGGTATCGCGTTTTCGTGGGCATTATTAAAACACTGATAGACGATAACATTATTGTGGTACAGAACTTGAAAACATCCTTGAACACTCTACAAACTCAACTGGTCATCAGCTTGTAACTTACCTAGGTAACAAACAAAAAATCATGTTGTACACCATGAATTTCTTCCTCCTTTTCTTATTCTCAAAGTAGTATGCCTGCGCAATTGTATCATGGTGCCTACACACGAATTAGGGTAGAAGGAAGATATTCTCTATTGTATCTTTCTGAGAACCCTATGAATGAGAATGTTGTACCAAGAAAAATTGATACACTAATGTAGGTACATTTATATTAAGTATTGTGACGACAATAACGGCTAGTAACAGGCACTATGCTTGATTGCTTTTTGTCGCCAAAAACTTATGAACTTAATCCAAAATGGACAAATGAACATACTGAATGGTTGTTGTTTTTCTATTTATATAAACAAAGTGTCACTCAAGAAACTTCAGAACTTGGTGAGTTTTTGCGTACTGAGTGTCAAAAATAAGTTTCTGGCTTCTGAAATAACAATCTCAAATTTCGTCGAAATTCTCAAGCGAATCAATCATCCGAACTATAAAAAGACCATACATAACTCAATGGAAAATAAACACCCAATGTCCAAGACTCGTGTCAAACGCAACAAGAATTTGCTGGATGATTGGGAGTGACGCAACAAGCCGTTTCAAAACGCATGGGAGTCATGGGAATGATTCAGAAACAAGGAAATTGGGTGCCGTACGAGTTGAAACCGAGAGATATTGACGACGTTTGTTTGCTTGTGAACAACTGCTTGCAAGGCTAAGGCGGAAGGGATTTCTATATCGCATTGCTTCCAAGTCGACGGCCAAACCGAATATTCACGGTTCCAAGGTCATGCTCAGTATTTGGTGGCACCAGCTGGGCGTAGTATATTATGAGTTGTTAAAACCGACTGAAACAATCAAAGGCGATCATTATCGAACGCAATTAATGGGTTTGAGCCGAACATTGGGAGACAAACGGCCGCAATGCAACGAGAGACATGATAAAGTGATTTTACAGCATGACAATGCTCGAAATTGGTCAAGACATACTTGGAAACGTTAAAAAAATCCTAACCCACACGCCGTACTGTCCAGACGTTGTCTCTCGGACTATCACTTGTTTCGATCAATGGCACAGGGCCTGGCTGACCGGCACTTTCGGTTTCATGAAGAAGTAAAAAATTGGTATCGTGGATCGCTTGAAAAGAAGACCAGTTTTTTCAACGCAGGGTTCGTACGCTTCCCGAAAGATGAGAGAAAAAAGTGGTCAGCGATAGACAATAATTTGAATCATAAATGAATAAGCAGTTTTTTACAATAAAGCCTCAAATTTCGGAAAAATTCGGCGGAAGCAGAGATGTACGCCTATGCAATTTGATTTTTTCCACGAAACTCTCGCATCTTTGTATGTGAGTGAGTAGCGAATGAATCTATACCAAAGTATAGTTATCAAAAATGCTCTTTATGAAAATAAAAAATCCAGAATAATCTCAAAATAACATTTCTGAATGTTTTTTACAGATACAAAAATTGAAATAATTAACACACATAGAAATGAATCTTGTTCCGATTCGAGTTTGATTATTCCTGATTTGAATTTGTTTTCCCAATTTGAACGAATTTCGTCCCAATTTTAATTTGATTATTCCCAATTTTAATTTGTTAAGTCTCAATTTGAAGTTGAAAGGATATGAATCATGTAGCAAATATTGGACCAGAAATCAGTGCGTTTCCCATTAGCTATTTTCTTAAATAATGTGTGAGTTTGAGCTTCAAATAACCGAATAAAATTGGATTCGTTCGTGCATCCGCATCTTGTTCGTGTTCGACCGAACTATATCGCAATAGGTATTTCCGTCATCTCACCAAAAAAAGAACCACATTGCTTCCCAAATTTCCCAACAATCATGCCTTATCACGGACATTCTACTACAATCTGACTATTTATCAGTAAAAATAAACGGAAGGTTATTGATTAGTTTATTGATCTTAACAAAACGGTCTGCTACTACTTTATTCAATGTTTTTCACCGGACATTATCATTAGTTGTTGATAGTCAATTACCTTATCGAGCACGCTTGGGATGAAAATAGCGGTTAGTTCGAATACGATGCCAAGATGGGAAAGTCTATTGTGTTCAATACGTTGTTGATTTCATTCAGTGCATTGTTGATGTTATTCCAGAACACCGGAGTGTCAGCTATAGGTAAGAAAAGAAAGAAGTTAATATCAAGAGGTTCTAAAAAACTTGAAACTTTTATGTGGTGTTATTAATTTGTTTGCGAAAACATCAGTGACGAATAAGAATCGTTGTTTATTCCATGTGACTCATATGTAGTACGACAATGGATCACTTCTAATAGTGTTTATGTGCAATCGTAAGTGGAGTTTGTAATTCGCAGGCGTTATGAAGTCCGCGAAATTCAATTTCACGGCCGTTGTACTTAGTTACCTACTTTTTGACATTTTCGAACTTTGCTACAACCACTGCATAATGGTGACTGGTGATGTGAGTGATATCGGTTCGGAGAATATACAGGGTGTTTCCTAAACATGCGGCAAAAATTCAGGGGGTTGTTCCTTGGACTATTCTAAGAATATTTTGTCCTTTGATGATTTTTGAAAAACCTATTTGTTTCGAAGATTTAGGGGAAACAAAATTTCAGATAATAACATTTTATTATGAAAAATTACATGAAAATTCAACTACAAAAACTGTTGAAAATGACCACCTCTAGCCAGCATACAAGCATCCAATCTTCTCCTCATTGACTGCCGAACCCTTTCAAAAACACCAGGATCATTTCTTATTAAGTTACACCCAGCAATGATCCGATTTCGTTTAATCTGTATTCCTTTACCATCTGCACTTATCAATTTTTAGTCAAAAAACTGGCCGTTTTTAGTAATTGGAATGTTGTTAAACAAATTTAAAAATAAATTGTACCTACTTAGTAAACACAGTGCGGTACGCATTTTTATTTGAACTATTATTAATTTTAAAAATATGAAAAATGTTGTTCGCCCTGTATCTTCGAAACAAAGAGGTTTTTCAAAAATCATCCAAGGACAAAACATGCTTAAAATAGTCCAAGGAACAACCCCCTGAATTTTTGCCGCATGTTTAGGAAACACCCTGCATATATATATACTTAAACCGAATGTGGATTAAGAATGCATGTGCTCATGGAATATGGTATTCATAGATGCAGTGTTATTTCCGAAAAATAGGGTGACATAATGTTCTACTATATTTTTGATGATATAAAAAATATTATGATATTCAATATGACTACTATAATGCTTATTCTCCGTCAAAAGAAAAATTCGAAAATAAAAGGTCTAAAAAAAAGGGAGGTACTCAAGTTGAAAAGTATCACTCGGTTTTATGTGAAAAAAAGTTTGATTATGTTAAAAATACCGTTTTATAGGACTGGTGTTTATTAGAAACGGAATATTTCAATATTTCATATTTTCCTGGTGAAATAATATTATTTATACAACATTACACAACTTTCGATGTACCTAATGAAAAATATGATCCATTTCAATGGCAAATTTTCCGGTTCAGCTCTTTGTGTGAGATAGGTAATTATAATGCTTTTTCCGACATGAATCATGACCACGAAGTTTTGGATTTAAACTTCAAATATTTATCTAAAGACATATATTAAATATCGAAATAAAATTGAATTGGAAAAAATTTGTGTAATGAAATGTTCAACTTCTTCATTCTTCTTCTTCGTCAGCCTTCTCTTATCCACTCCTGGATGTAGGCCTCTTTCATGAAAGGTACTGGTTTTTCATTTTATTTTGGTTCTTTTTGAATTCAAACCCGATATTTTTCAAATAACCGGAGAATTGATTTTTTTTGTGTACGAGCCCGAAATTTTTCAATGTTCTTCAGTGCACTGACGCAGGGCGAACGTCATAATATTAATTTTAAATTCAAGGAACATCTGTTTCATATCATCGATAATATAGTAGATCATGATTTACCGATTTTTTCGGAAATCATCTTGTTTTTCAAACATCGGAGCACCTGATTAATAGCTCGAAATTTTTTATTCGGTCTTTGTTCAATCGGGTTATTTCCAAAATTACAATAGTTAAGGCCTATCATATAATAATAATAATAATAAACTTTATATCATATAAACATATCTATCAGAACATGTAAGACTATATCACATTTATAAGATAAGAAGAATGAAAAGTTGTAGGGAAAGAAATATCGACTTTGAAAGCTTTAACCATGAAATAATAATGTAATCAGTTCATCATTAAAATTTATTCAAATTCCATAATTTAATAATTTCCAAAAATTGATCTCTTGAAAACTCTTCAAAGAGCTGATCACATCATCAAAACCATACAATATTTAATATTGGAGGAAAATACTAAATAAAAATAAAAAAATGAGAAAAGCACTGACATTAAAGAAGGAGACTTTGAGCGATCATTAATTCATGCATTCGCGCCCTTAGACAAATTTACTCACATCTATGATGTTCTATTGGCGCAATTAATGAAGAATCGTTTAAAAGCTCGTGACTTGACATGTTTTCCTGAATTTTTTTTCATCAAATCGAATTTCGTGTTGTTTACATGCATTTCGGAAGACATAAATGATGATTAACTCACGAGTTCGTTACAAATATAAACTTTTTAATTTGAAATATTTCAAATTATAAATTGTTAGTCGAGATTTACAAGTAATAAACTTTTTATTATGTGATTTTGGGTTCTAAACTTTCGTTATGTAAGAAACGAAGAGGAGAATGCAGGTCATTCTATTTCCATTTCATTCTGTCATTTTCACACATTGAGGGTTTAAAGTGAATTAAATTGATTTTTATGAACCTACCCCGTAATTCATTCATGATCGTACAAAAATATGATGTTTATTTATATCATTACTACAAAATACTTCTCAAATCCAGAGATAATTCTACTCTTGGGTTTCGAAGAGCTATTTCATGACCTTGATATAGAAATAACGTTGATTATTTTAGTTATCGTAAGTTTTAACTGACCCGATAATTTCATAGGATGTGGTCTGCCGATTCGATCAGCTGATGAGGTGCATATGCCAGTACTTGTTGACAATTCAACATCGCAATTCAAGCTTATCATCCCAGATAAAGGGTATGTTGGCCTCAACAAGGGTGAGAAGATCATACTTCTCTGTCCCAGTTATAGGAACACCTTGGTTATAAGTGAGTATTCATTTTACGATATTCTCAACAATGAACTCGATAACAAATAACAAATACATTCTTAGCTTCCTTTATGACCTTTGATGAGTTTTTCACTTTCTGGTCCTTTGAAATGGAGAAAATTCGAAAAGAGATTTTGGTCCTAATCGATCAGGTACTCAACTGTGATATAGCTAAATATTTTTGAATGAACAACCATATTTCCTCTTCTCCCATGGAAATTTTTGGAGATAAAATTTAAAAAGTGCTCTTACTTTAGTCTAATTGTCGTTTATCAAAATTTGTTTATCGGATAAGACTTTTGGTTATGGAAAGGTAACAACAAACCCACATTCAGATTCATTTTATTAGTACGGATACTAGTGTTCATTGATAATATCGAATTAGCAAATAAATCGTAGATAAAGTAGAGAAATAATGGCGATTCTAATAATCTCCACCTAGTATCATTAATATCTCATTTTAAAATTCATTCAAGATAATCATTTTCTTATCAACCCTGAATTTTTGTATAACTAATTCTAAACTTTCCTTTCCTCTCTTTAGAGGATAGAGGGAATATACGCAATTTTTACATGTCCCTAATATGGTTAGATTACGTTATCGTATTGTGATTTATTTTCAAATCCACAATTATACTATATATCGTTATGAACGTATACTATATTGAATGAAATATATTTATTTGAGTGATTCTTGATTGAATATGCAAATTCGAATATTTGGAATTCGATATTTTTCCTGATTGTCGAATTTATAATATAATCTATATCTACCTGCTGAAATCTAAGGTTTGGCAACTTTTGCTCTCCTAGTGTAAACGATTGTTTCACGTCGTTTAGCGCGCTTAAAGTTTGTTTTCTGAATTTCTGATATATTTAGGTATTTAGTTCAATATATTTTGAGTTAATATGAAACCTTGAATCACAATGGGACATAAGAACTGCGATCTTCGTGGAGAAACTCGCGAATTGAGTGAATTATCGTATCACTGTTATGTTTTCTTTTTCGCGCGCTTCATGTCAAATTTGATATTGGGTACAAAATTTGCTCATTGGAAATGGCATATCCTCCCTCCATCTATGTTTATTATTCTGAGTTTTCGTCAAATTTTATATCTCCCTATTATTTCTAGCCAATTCGAACTCATCTGTAATCACCTGTGTCAAGGATGAGACGATCAAAATATCGAAGAAGAATGAGGATTTCGAACAGGTACTTTGCTCTAAAAATGTAAGAGGAGCAACAGTCAGCACTAAGGTGAAATGTGGAAATGGTCAAGGACGTATTATAGAGATAGGATTTCCGGTTGAAAGAGGGCAATTCTTGACCCTGATAAAGACTTGTTACGATAGTGAAAATGGAAATGCGCTTTATTCTTCACATATATTGATTGGGAATCAGTTGGACTGTAAGTGACTATTTTATTAATTCTTATCAGTGTAGTTAAAGTTCTTAACAATCTAATTTTCGTAAAAAATAAAATTGGTATCTGATAAAAAAATGTTTTGTGCTTTTATGATAAAAATATCGAACAGATAATTCTGGATACCGAAACACCGATTATGTTAATGTAAGAACCTGTTCCCTAAAATAAGCGCTGATAATAAATTGAATATTTCGCAAAAAAAAATTTCAGTCTATTACTGAATTCTCTCCTGCGCATTGCTTTCAGATGCTTCCAAATCGAACTACAGACCCCCCTTCAGCACAGAAGGACTTGGCCCAGGAGTATCAGCAGATGTAGCATACAAACAGGCCTACGAAAAAGCAACCTTCAATAAATTACTTGGCTCAGCCAAGCTAGCAGATCAGTATATAAACAAAGATTCCTACTTGGCCAGGGGTCACTTGGCTCCAGATGCAGATTTTCTGTTCGCTTCATGGCAAATTGCAACTTTCTTCTACATCAATACTGTGCCTCAGTGGCAAGCCATCAATAATGGTAACTGGAAGAGAGTGGAAAACTTGGTTAGGAACACTGGTATATTCTACGGTGAAGATCTACAGGTAATTTCATCCTTTGTTACATTATTTCCAATATTTATTCTCACATTGTATTATTCGTATCATTCATATTATTATTCCTGCGAAACTGGAATATTCACGATCCAATTTTAATTTTATTCTTTGCTATTTTATGAGTTTTTTCAATATTGGAATCATCTCACTTGGAATTTTCAAAAATATCAAAAGTTACATGTAGAATCGATTCAATTTTTAGTATTGTCGTACTTTTCATTTGTAAAATGTCAGAAGATGACACCTTCAAAAGTGATAGGTGCCCAGATAGCGGAATCTTCCAAATAAAACCTTCAGTTGGGAAATCCTTTATATTGATAAAATGATTATGATATGAGGCGTGTACTTAAAGTTAGGTCTCCAAGGCCATTGTATCGCCGCAAGTAGCGCTAGATGAAATCCGGCAACAATGTTGTATACGTTAGCCCCCCCCTCCACCAAGCGACACCTGGTCGAGCTCATTAGGACGCTCAGTCTTGACGTAGCAGCCATTTTCAATGGAAGTGCCGGTTGTCGCTCCCGCCAGGTGCGAGTTACGTTCAGTCATTAAGTTTTGCACTAAAAAAAAACTCCACCTATGGAAATTCATCGTCAATTGGAAGAAGTGTATGGTCGTGAAAAGCGTTCGAAAATGGTGTAGAGAATTTTCTGCTGGCCGACTAAACGTTCACGACGAGGAGCGCAACGGCAGGCCGTCACACTCGGACGAAACAGTGCGGAAAGTTGAGGCGCTTGTGCTGAAAGATCGCGGGTTGACTCTCAATGAGTTGGCCGAAAAACTCCAAGATGTGTGCAGTAGAGACTCTATTCATTCAATTTTGGTGAATAACCTGCAATATCGAAAATTGTCAGCCAGGTGGGTCCCGAAAATGCTTACCCCGGAGCACAAAGTCAAACGGGTCCAATGTGCCCAAGACTTTCTCGCAAGTTTTGAAGAGGAAGGGGAATAATTTCTTGATTCAATCGTCACAGGAGATGAAATATGGGCTCATTATTACACACCGGAAATTTGCGAACGATGAAGAAGTTCATGAAGCGGTCATTTCGTTCTTGCGCGAGGCGGCGGGATCGTGGTTCAAGGTGGGGATACAAAAGTAGGAAGGATTAGGAAGCTCATCGAAGTGAATGGCGATTACGTAGAAAAATAGCTTAGATTCCAAGCTTTACAGCAATGTACAAAACTTAGTAAATAAATGTTAATTAATGTGAAAAAAATAAATGAAGACCTTACTTTAAATACACGCCTCGTATATAACGTTCGCTAAGAGGATACAGAACCTCAAGAAAAAAAAAAAATTTTTTAATGATGAAATTAATTGAGTAAAGATGCAAATGCAAATGGCAAATATTTAAATGACGATTTAAGAAATATGAAATCATTTTTATTTCCTAATTCTAATGATCTTCATAGATCATGGATTATAAGTATATTTCAACAAAAACAATGGTGATATGTTCATGTTTCGTTCATTCCCGATATTAAAATATTTTTTTCATTTTTCTCTAGGTTCATACAGGAAGTTACCAAGTTCTTCAGCTTCCAGATATCAATGATAACCCAACCAACATTTCCCTGGTTTCCAATTCAAAACTCTCTGCGCCCAAATTCATGTGGAAAATCGTCTATTCAGAAAATTCTCGAAAGGCCATATCCTTTGTGGTTTTGAACAATCCTTTCGCCAAAAGACTAGAAACGGATGATCAAATATGCACAGACATTTGCCAAAATTACGGTTGGGATAGAAAACCCTGGAAGGATGGTAGTAAAGGATTCATATATTGTTGCGATGCTAGAGAACTACTCAAAGTCATTGGAACAGGACCTAAAATCAACATCCGTGGTATTATGAATGGCCCGAATATGTCAAATAGATTTTATTATGATGAGCTGAATGATTTCTATTGATGTCATAAAACGTGAAGATTTGATTTTTGTATCTTGAATACAAATTGATTAATGAATGAGATGTGACTGTTCAACATTGACTGACTAGACTCATAGATCCCAAAGTATTATTGCGTATAATTTCTCCTTCTTAATTGTATGTAACTTTTCTGTTTGAACTATTGCCTGCCATTGTTCAGTTTTCATTAACGAACTCGTATTGTAGTTTCATTTCTTCAATTACAAAATTCAAACTTTGTATATTATCTAGTTTTTTTTTTCTGGAATTGATAGTGATCATTTTCCTTTCTCCTTCACCTTTTTCAAAGTTCTCATTCACAGAGCATCATAAGTAGCTAAATAGCAACTTTTACAAAGATTCGGTTAGTGAATTTAGATTGAATGCAATTGCTATGACTCCCTAGTTAGTAATAAAAATCCATGGAAATTTATAAATATGTACCATTCTCAATTGTTATATGCAATCTTCTATCATAGAATTGAGTTGTTCTCATATAAAGAGCTCTTTACTTCGAATAATTTGTTTGAATTCGAATATTAATCAAAAGCCGTAAACGGAAACACAAGATGTGGTCTCGTGGAGTCAAAAGTTTTAATTCGACAGTAACCTCTACGAAACGTTACAGAACGTCCTTTGTTTCGAACCATTGATGGACTGCCTGATGATATTTTACTCGAGGTTCGTTCTTTAAATGCCATTATATAATCGAAGATGGCAGTCCTGGACGTACACTCCTCCTTCAACAACGTTATTTAACTTCTTTAGACCAAGCTTGATAACATCTTCCTATAGAGAATTGCTTACGGTTAAGACGATAAACAATTTCTCTGAATGAGAAACTACCTTCACATATTCCAATAATGCTACCTTTATCGAAAAGAGAAAGAAGAACATAAGAACAAAAGAACTGTAACCAAAAATAATAGCGAAATCACAAGTAATTATTGAGTTACTCAATATTTAGTCACTCGAACTTTCATTTTTTTTATATAGTTCTATCTCAAAATTGAACCCTCATAAGATGCACAATTTGAACAATTGACATTTGGATATCCTCCCAAAAAAATGATTCTAACTTGTCTAATTTTATCCATAGGATCCTTTGACCAAGCAAAAGTCAAGGAACTCGTCCTTCTGCTGACTCTATCAGTCTCACACGGTATGAAAACTAATAAATAAAATCTCATTTCTACTGAAATATTCACTATTAACGAGTGGATAAGTATCAAATCGTCCAATGACCACCTTATACTCCTAACTCTTGCTTTAGATATGTTCAGTTTTTTGTTACCTTTTTGTATGAATGGAGCAATTCACACAGAGAATTAGGATGTACGTATACAACAGAATTCTTTCAACTCAGAGCTTAATCCCAAAATCGAATTAACTGCCATAGGGCGTAATATTTGAACAATCTGAATCTAGCAATCTCACGCGATATAAAAACTAATAAATTAAATTCAAATAATAATTAATGTTGAATATTAAAACCAACTCGTTCAATGACCACTCTATACTCCAAACTACTGTTTTCAAATGAATTCAAATTTTGTGTTACTTTTTTGAACGATAAAGCCATTCACACAGTGAATTATGACGATGCACGTATCCAACAAAACTCTTCCAACTGGAAGCAATGCCTCAATTCGAAAGCAATAAAACTCTTCAGTATATGTCGCTTATTTCCCAACTTTTCAGGGAGCGCAGTTACAAATTGGCGGTGGCAAATTTATGACACACTAGTCGCGAAATTGTGGCATTCTGGAGAGCTGAAAGGCAATAAAGAAAGTCTAGATTGGTTTATCTAAGTTAGATTACTTTATCATCACCCCTGCTGCTTGCTTTCCGCTTGTTTTGCAGGGGATTTTCCTGCTCATAGCGCGATTTTATCACTTCGATGCACCTACTTCTTGTACTTTTTGGAAGCTGATTTTCAGTTTTCTTGCACTGTTTTTTTAGGGCCTTGTGAAGAGATGAACCATGAATACAGGATACCTCCTCAAATAATTATGAAAGGAAATAATTTCCAATAAATAAAGGATTGTTTTGAGTGGATACATCCTCAAAGAGTTCCAAATAATTATGAGAGGAAATAATTTCCAATAAATAAAGTATTGTTTTGAGTGGTTCAAAAGTAATGTAGGTTGTTCTTTTCAACGCTTCAAGAACGGTGATTTTGACTTCGAAGACCAGCATGACGGTGGAAGAGAAATTCCATTTCTGTAGGTTCATCACAACCATAGAAAAAAAATCACTCAATTTTGACACAAAATGGCCTGAATCTCCAAAAGAACTAATTCGATTATGATGGAATCTTGCACGTATGATGACAGTCACCCAGAGTGCGGATGTTCATTTTTGTAGGTCGATCACAACCATAGAAAAAAATTACTCGATTTCGAGACATAATAGCCTGAGTCTCCGCAAGTACTCATCCGATTATGAACGAATGATCACAGTCACCCAACAGAGATTAGTGCCAAATTTCATTTTTGTAGTTTCATCATATGAAAAGGTTTTCGAAGATGCAGAATTGGAAGCATTATTTGATCAAGATTCGTGTCAAACGCAACAAAAGTTGGTGGGATCATTGAGAGTGAAGCAATTTCAAACCGCCTGACAGACATGGAAATGATTCAGAAAAAAAATTGGGTTCCGTACGCGTTGAAGCCGAGAGATGTTGAACGGCGTTTGTTTGCTTGTGAACAGCAGCTTGAAAGGCAAAGACGAAGAAATTTCTGCATAGCATTGTGACTGAAGACCTAAAATTCCGGCCATGCTTTCACGTCGACGGCCAAACCGAATATTCGCGGTTCCAAGGTCATTCTCATACGCTCGGCGTATTATAAGTTGTTAAAAGCGACTGAAACAATCACAGGCGATTACAATTAATGCGTTCAAGCCGAGCATTGAAAGACAATGAAAATATGATTTTACACCATGACAATGCTCGACCGCGTGTTGCGAAAGTGGTCGAGACATACTTCTAAACATTGAAATGGGAAGTCCTACCTCACACGCCGTATTTTCCAGACGTTGTTCCCTCGGAACATCACTTGTTTCGATCAATTAACACGGCTTGGCTGACCTGCACTTTCCGTCTTATGAAGAAGTAAAAAATTAGATCTATTCGTGGATCGCATCGAAAGATCAACTCGGGATTCGTACGCTGTTCGGAAGATGGGAGAAAGTAGTGGCCAGCGATGGACAATACTTCGAATCATGAATGTATAACCAGTATTCTACAATAAAGCCTAAAATTTTGGAACAAAATGGCAGAAGCAAAGTTGTACGCCTATGTAGGTAAGTATACAAGAAATTACAAGATTTTATGTAAATAATTTGTGTCGGTTTCCAATTATTTCTCATTTTTCAATTTAAGCCATATTTTTTTGAGACAATTGCTGCTACAAGCGTATAAGATCTCATAAAATTTGGTTGAGTTTTTCGTTCACATAGTAAGTATAAAGGACATCTATCCTTCTTAGTATTTCGATAATGGGCCAACTACCCATACCTGAAGGCATCTATCTCCAAAAAAAGTATTCCACAAAAACCAAAATTTTGAGAAAACTGCAATTGCTAGGTCAAAAAAACACCAGTATTTCATCTTAGAGGATAATACTAGCTACAGTCATAGATAATACCATTTCAAAAAAGGGGGTCATCTATCCGGGTTTTACCATATATGTGGTCTTTATAGGGACTCAATTAGAGCATGATTCGTCTATCATGTCATTACAATGTCTGTAATTTTCCAATTTTCAGCCATGAATAGTTCCGGCTCTAAGTATCTAAAATGGCAGACATTGCACATATTTAAATGATAAAGTGATCTGTTCGGAACGCAAGTGCTCAAATACCTTATTATAATAAGGATTGAACAAGCTTCTACTCAAATTATTATTGTTTACAAAACAAAGCACCCATTTAAGTTCATGCGATACACCTAACTTTATCACCTCCATATTACACGCGAACGTTACACTTTTTCACGTCGGAAAATCGTATACAATATTAACTTTAAAATTCGCCCCCCTCTCATCCCCTCAGACAACAAAACTTCCCCAAAAGAAATAGATAGACATTCCAGAGCACGAAGTTGGTTCGGTTAGTTGCACATTCCGGTCGTTGGTTGTCGGTGTAGAAGACTGTAAAACCATAAAATGGGATTTATGTCTTTATTGCCGGTGGTTCTCATTTGGGGGGGACCTTTTGCACCTCGGAAAAGTTGGAGCGTTGGAGCAGAATCTAATCGTTGAATTATTCACGGTTGATGGGAGGTTCTCCTCTGCATCAGGCTGTTAAAATTCAGTTTCTGCAGTCGCCGAGGATTATGGAGAGGGCGAAGATGCTGCTTTGTATCATTTTGATTCTTTGAGATGAATGTGATGGGAATATATGGAGAGGAATAATTTTTAGTATCTTCCAGGTGAAGATTTCTCAGGCAAGCTGTTTAGATCTTTTTAAAGAAATATGGAGTTGTCAAAATGCAATCGCCGATGTAAAGGGTCAAATAATACCATTTCAAAATTCGGAAAACAGTCCAAATTTTGCAATATAGTTCATTATTTCCTGATAGCATATCTAAACTAAAATTATTACATTATCGCAACACGGTGGACTCGAATCTCAGTTGTCTGCGCCAAAAGTTTGAGCACTTACCTCTAAGCTCTTCTGAGGTGAATACTTAAAAAAAATATTATCACGGAATTTTCAAGGAAAAAATATTGTTTTCACGTAACTCATATCCAATAAGCTATTTTACTCTCTCAAAAGAGGGGATCAAGTGAGGCTTTTACTCCCTTGGGTAAAATAGCATATATTTTCCAAGTAATTTTAAGAATATTTAATTTTATTTATTTGAACTAAAACAATGATCTTAGTGCATTATTTTTTGTATGAATGTTCACTTCTTTCAACCCTCTAGGATTGTAAGATTTTCAGAAAACTATCTTCGTTCGCTATTTTTGATATTACTTTCCAGACGTCATGAAAAAAGGTGAAATATTTATTGATTATAGCTCCTTGAGCACATAACTTGAACTAAATGTTAAGTAAAACTAGATTTTTCTAGTATTTCCTTATGATGATAAAAAAATTCAAGCAGAATTTGGCGAATAATTTCTGAGATAACGAACTTTTTAAAATAAATCAAGTGGAGTTATCCTCGTGAAATTTGTGTTGTTATTTTCAATCTTTAACACGAGTTTCGTTTTCAGCCAGTTGAAAAAATTGCTAGATTGTTGGAAAACAAACTTTTAAATGGCTATAACTCCGAAGCTATTGGGCGTATTCGTCTGAATAGGAATTTTCCGTTTTCGAAATTTTATACTTTTTCAAGGGGTGTCAAGATCTCCAGGTCCATCTAGTTTATGTTGAAATCAGGTTGCATTTTTTTGCTCATGCAGTATTTCAAAGGGGGGCGGCCTCCTAGTGACGTCACTGACATTCACATAAATCTCAACCTTCTAAACATTTAGATTTTGTGGTTGATGTGTTTTGAATTATCAGAAAAGTTATATGGTAAATGATTCCATAATTCACGAATCGAACAATTTTTTCAAATTAAAGACTCGGAGCTCAATTTCAACATCAAATATTGATATTCAAGCAGAAAGGTGGGAAAATTTCAAACATTTTCAAACAAATCAGATTACAGTTTTTGGCGACACCTATCGGCATTGGTCGGAATCTATCATCAGCACAAGTAGATGTCTATTTGCGACTGCCCACTGCGTTCGTTCAGTATCGTATCGTTTTCACAGGTGGCGGTGGGCATCATCAAAAGTAAATTGTATAACGATTGAATATAAATGAGTACCAAGCCCAGAAATAAAAAATGCAGATTAATCTTTCAACTCTAAGATGTTATTCCTAAGTAGGTACTAGAATGTTAGGAATAGAATGATTTAATGGATTTCAATTATATTTATATGAATTTGTATCAAGTTTCTCGAAAATTGACTCACCTACCTGTATAATTTATATTCTTACGATACTTATAATAATATTTTTTTTAAATTCCTTCCATTTCTCTGAGCATTCATGATATATATAAATAATGAAAAAAAAATCGCATTTCATTACGACTAGGTTTATATTCATTTCCATTGTGAGGTAGGTAGTGGTTACCTATATCAGGATAAATTAATAAATAAATATCAATTGATCAAAATATAATTTATTTTCAATATATCATTAAATCTTGACTGTAAAAATTAATCAATCTTTCTTGTCTTCATCTTATTTCCCAGATATAAAGTTTTCTATCAACTCAAAATGATGAATTAAAATTTTAAAGTGAATTCCACTTCGAAGCTTTGAATATCTTTCTTTCTTTTTATTCCATAAAGAAATCTGTCAGTATTCGATAGTTATATCTACTTAGTAATAGTTTACGATAATCTGTTATATCCAATACTCATAAAAAAATTTATAAGTCGTATACAGCTCAATTTTCACTGTTTTCCTTCAGGGAAAACTAAATCAGTGTCTGAAAACTACGCCTCAAAACATGCGTCTTTTAGAAACGATACTCGGGCTGAAATCCAGCCTAAGCCTGTTGACAGAAGCCTCGCTCAGGTACATTCATTAAAAGTAGTCGTGGTGTTCTTCTAACTTAAAGCTAACAGAGGTTCAGCACTATCTCCTTGAGATTTTCCTTCAGTCTTAGTTTTAACCTTCTTCTCTTTTAGAAGAAGGGCTAATTTCCTCTTGAATTTTGATAATTTTTTAGGTGGTACCGTTGTGGTTTCCTCATTCTCATCTGACATATCTAATTGTGCGAGGCTTTCGAAAATGTTATTAGGCCTTTTCTTAGGTGTAGGAGCCTCTGAAGTGCCATTCTTGTTGGCGTAAACCACGATGTATTGACTGTAAGAAGGAGTGTTAATATCTGCGAAATCTCTGAAGTTTGCGAACTGCTCGTGTTGGTAAGGCCTTGGATTCTGGTTGTAGTAGAAGGAAGATGGTCTTCCATGACCATTCTGATAATAAGGAGAATATTCTTCTTCGTAATTAGAGCTTTCGGCTGCTTCATTTCCGGGATAGAAGGTCCCTCCCTTGATCACGCCAAAATTGCCTGATCCCAAGATGTCCAAATTCTCTGAGGATGATTCGCTTGGTTCATCTTTGTATCCTGTGTATTTGGCGGTATCATAGTCGAATCTTTGTTGGTAGGAGCCTTGAGGACGATGACTGTAAGCACCTTCTTGCTGCTGGTAGAAGGGTCTGGAGTGTCCTGAAGGAGGGTTCTCGTATGGTGGAAATGAGGGATAGAAATTCGCTTGTGGTTGGTAATCCTGTGTGTAATCTGCGAGAGGTCTGTTTTCTTCCATGTACATGTCGCTGTCATCTGAAAGGAAAAGATAAAAATGTAATTACTATCAGTTTAAAATACTCTGTTCATCAATTGCAACAAAACAAAAATGACTGACTTCTACTCCTTCAAAATCAA
This sequence comes from Harmonia axyridis, assembly GCF_914767665.1. Classification (NCBI taxonomy): domain Eukaryota; kingdom Metazoa; phylum Arthropoda; class Insecta; order Coleoptera; family Coccinellidae; genus Harmonia; species Harmonia axyridis. The sequence goes on from NC_059501.1 coordinate 72,204,242, forward strand.
TATTGATTCATAAAAATCCTGGAATATCCTTGTTCAAAGGGCCTGATTAGAGGATTATTGGCTTTTGTTTCAAGAGCTCCTCAAAATTCAAAATATTTTTGTGGACAACTTTTCCGAATCGATCTCTGTATCATTTCGTCACAGTATTTTCGAATTTTGAGCAAAGAATGGTGTCAAATGATAAGGTTCAATATTTGAAATGTTCAGGGTAGGTTCGCATCTCGACTGCAGCGGTTAAATTCTGTAATAAACAAAATCTGGGTCAATATGAGCGTTCGAAATTTTGTGATTCTGTTAAAGTTAAAACAGAAATAATTTCAAGCTCAGTGCAAAATTTCGAGCTCATCACATAACCAGAATCATATAAATTATAAGAAGAATCATGGAAAACAAATAATAAAAATTAGAAATGTGGAATTGAATGATGTTTAAGTTCACTTGAAATTTTGATTGAAAATTTAACTAAAATATCAATATCAAATGTTGTGCAAAATTTTGTATTAATAGAGGTTCCAGAATAAAAAACATTGAAGCAAATATCGAAAAATAAAGAAGCACTGACGTGAAATCAGGAGCTTTTACGCGTTTGTTAATTCATGCACCTATTGCATCCTCGGCGACCATGGTTATGTGAACACCTATGACTGCAATTGGCGCATGAATGATGAGAGCTCAAAAGCACCTTACTGCATGTCAATGCTTTTTAAATTTTTTCCTCAAAATGAAAATCTCCTAAATGACGTAAATTCAGAATCCGTTGTGTGTGTAACGGTTATTTGTGAATTCTTCTACAGGACGTAATTTTTAAGATGTCAAGCTGTTTGGCGCGAATATACGGATCCACTTTCGTCAGAATTTTTTTTTTTCATTTCTTTCTCAATTTTCCTACTTTATTCTTTATTTTCGTTGTTAATGAACTGCAGATCAAAGGTACAGAGCAAATTCTTTTTTATTTGTGCGTTCTTTGAGTAGCAACCAGTGCTTCTTTGGGACTGTCTAAAAATGCAAATCCATTTACGAAAAATTATAACACTGTAAACATCACATTGTTCTGTAAGATCCTAGCTTCCACAGTGTAGGGGTTATGTATTTACTCTAAGTTTTTTTTAATTGGGGATTAGAAGTTCAAACCCAGCCCCATTATATTCATTTTCATTGTAACGTTGAAATACTGTTAATTTTACTATTGTTTTTTTCACAAAATGTCTTGCATATGGATCGTTTAATATAAATATCAATATATCAATAATGCATATCTAGCGGTGAGATTTGAACCAAGTGGTATTCGCTCATAAATACAGAAAAAAATCAGAATTTCGTAACTCCGAACCGATAGAATTGAATAGTAAATGACTTAATCATATTGTAAATTCGAGAAGTAAGGCACACATTTGAATTTATTATAATTCGAGAAACACTCAGTTGAAGAATGTCGAAGCAAGGATCGAAAACTTCGAGTGAATTGTCTTCCTGAAACTTGAAACTTAAAAAAAATCTACTTATACATGACAAAAATACAAAAAAAAATCAACGAATATTTCGATTTTATGTTTAACTACACTTAGAATCTCTGTCTATTGATTGTTTGAGGACTCTCACAGAAAGCAGTAGATACATCTCATTATTCCACCTTTCTAAGAACAAAATGATAAAGAGAAATTAACACATTGTCTTCTCAATCAACAAACAATCGTATATACAATTTTTCTGCTCCAGGTACCACGCAAATTAACCGATTTCACTTCCTTCAACAAACCATACTAGTGCGAAAGACATTGAAAATTTCTTCACGCAGTTTACCAACTGACGTTAATAACTACAATGTAATTGCCAATTACTACAATGTGTACTAATTGAATTATAGGTGTTGAAAAATCAACAGTAACCAAGTTTAATTGTAAGGAATCCTCCTACTAAATTTGAGCAGAAAACAATTGCCGGTGTTATGAAGATTGAAGTCTTGACCTAGATATTAAATGTGAGTAATACAGCTTGGTACAGCTATTTACCCAGTACATATACATGCAATTGGCAAGTTGTTGTGGGTGTATGCATTCTTTGTTGTTCGAAAGTAAGGAGGGATTTCTTTGGAATTTAGCATTTGTTGAAATTGACCTTTAATGGCATAATTCCATTTCTGGACAAGAAGATGCAAGCAAATATGTATACTCGGTTTTCAATGGTGAATTCTTCTCAATTTGGGCGTTGAAGCGAATGGAATGACGCCAGGTGATTTTAAGGGTTTTCGTGCGTCTATTGCATTCTTGGAAACCATCAAACTGCATATCTTTAGAGGTTTTCGAAAGCCAAATATAAGTACAGTATGCCATATTAATTTCTCTCGAATTCCTTTTGGGACACTGAAATCATTCGTTCATTCCCAGGAGGTCCCAAATATTCAAATATTGAAAACCAAATTATAGAAGGATTCGAACGAATCCGAGATTCTAAAATATTTGGAAATCTTCGAAAATGTGGAAAGTTTACCAATGAGGTGTTTCATTTTGACATAAAAAAATTGTATAGTTCAAGAAAAATCAATTGATGCTTATTTTATTCTAAAGGAGAAGGTATGCCATGCAGCACCATTTCATGAAATTTTCTATGAATAGTTCGCTCATTTGCTGCTATATGCCTACAATAACTTCACGATTTCCCTCTTCAATCGATTGCTGACGTTGAACTTATCTTTCACGTGTCCCCAAAGAAAAACACAGTTGAAGGTTAAAGATCTCGGTGGACAATAATGATCACATCTTCGAGAAATAAGAAGACCAGGAAACTTTTTTGCAAAATTGCGGTTATGTTGTTGCTTGTGTGTCGTCTTGTTGAAAATAAACGTTGTCGACGTCAATAACCTTCAATTTCGGCAATAATTCTATAGCTCAGTAGCGCAATCCATTCACCGTAAAAGTTGCAGCAGCCCAATTTTCAAATAAGTAAGATCCAATCACACTAAGTTGAGAATGGATAGGCTTCAAAATTCTTAAGACATAAGTCTTCATGCAAAATATGGTGTACTATGGAAAACGAAAAACCGACAAAGCTGGGTTTTGTCGGCAGAATGAGCTCCAGGAGCAATATTCTCAGTGGTTCTTGAACGACGTACTTGGTTTCGAATCTTTGAATAACTAACTTGTCCTGAAACCTCAAAGTTTCTCACCAGTTTCACTATTCTCGGTCGAGAAGGTGCTTCACGACGACCTAAAAGTGCTTTAGTTTTGCGCTCTGTGACTGCGAAATTTTTACCATTTTTTTTAGTGAATTTTAACAATTTCAATACGTTTTTGGAGCGTGTATAGTTCCATTTCCAGTATTGCCGTAGTTTTACTTGTCAAATGTCAAAAAATGACAGCTTCAAAAGTGTCAGCTGCTCAAATAGCGGGATATTGAAAATGGAACATCTTTTTCGTGAAAACCCTTTGGGATATGCATGTTTGATAGAAGCCACCAATAAGAATTTTTTAAAAGAAAAATGTATGTCTTGCCTATTCTTCGGCCCGTCTATGATCATTCTTGGCTTGCGATTTTCGAGCGTCATATCATATTTAGTTTTTTGCAGTGTTCAATTTGGTAGTATATCACAAGTCTGTTCTAAGATTTTTGAAATGGAAGGAATTTTTTGACATAATTCCAACAAATTTTAACAACCACCATATATTTCAAATATGGCTTCAACCGACTATTTCATTTTTCTACTTGATGAAAATAGAACACTGACGATGTTAACAATCCAATGTCTTTTTTTACTCTTCTCAGAGTTTACTAATAAACATTTCCGAAACATTTATTTTTTTTGAGAAAGCCTGAATATGGATGACGGAAATTTTCAATGGAATATTCATAATCTCAACGCAACCTGCACTCCTAAAAATGAAGAAACATCGACATCATCATCATCAAATATTGACGAATATTCATAAACTTAATGCAACCAATAATTTTGCAAACTCCCGACCAAATCGACAGATTTCATCAAAATAACCATAAAAAGTCCATAAATAAAAGATTATCTTCAACGTTCATATTAAATGGTCCGAACAAATGGAAATTATCGATTTGAAACGTAAGATGTGCAATCATTTAGGGCTATTAAAATGATAATATAGCATTTCCGAATTTCGTAAGTGCTAATGGATATAAATAGAGATACCTACTTGAAATGTATTCCCAAAAGTTGATGAAACCCAGAAACAATTTCACAACAAAAACAATTACTCTGAAATTTCTCATGGTCTTCCACTACTTATCTTTTTTTAAGAAGGTGAAGTTTAAGAAACTTACAGAATAACCTGAACTTCTGATTAACATCTATCGATTATATTCAAAGCCAATATCGAATTGTATCTTTGGAGACATCAACAGTCAACCAAGCGCGAAACCTATCCTTCTCATGGAAATTTTCACACTTTGATCTAAGTCAATTGAGAGTTAGTAAACGTGGAGTGCTACAATTTTCATTTTGATTTATCACCATGTTATGGCTTCTATTGGACACTCTTGGAACAATATACCTAAGTATCATGAAAATAAAAGAATAAATTGGAATTTTTTTCTTTCACTAAAAATAATTTTGGCATAACGTGGTATTTTGATGTCTTACATTTCAATTGATTCCGACAATCATGAATGAATCATGAATAATTCATGAGGAAATAATGCATCACAAAATTACTACAATTTGGAGTTTCTTTCTAGTCAGTTCGAAAATATGACACAAATTCTATATTTTTGAATGCAAACTTTTATCGAAAGTATTTGTTTCTTTCGAGATTTTTTTTATGTGTCATGATTTATATGAAAATTTCTCTAGGAAAACAATTGAAATTATTTTTATATTTCTTGGTTTAAAGCTAAATAATTATTAGGTTGGCATTATGATAGCAACTGTCTAATATAGATTACTTTGCGTGAACTTAATACTTCATTGTAAGGAAAACAGATTGTCGAATAATTTTGCTTCCCAGAATGCAAGGAACTGTTGGCATGAAAACTATATTTGATTATTTTCTAATTATATAAAAGCCAGTGTAACGTATGTCTCAAAGATTTTGGTCCAAAGTTCAACTGTATTATAAAATTGTTTGGCATTGGAAAGATTTTTGATTTGTCATTTCAATAACATTCCAGTCTACGAAATCGAATGCGTCGTAGTGGCTTATTAATTGAAGCTTTAAAAAAATTTTGATAATTTGGTGAGGCAGATTTTTAAAGCTCAAATGGTTTGACTTTTTGAGAATCAAAATGTTTCGCGGAGAGAGATATATCGTCCAAGGCAGAAAAGAAAGGTTTACTAAGCCTTAATATTCTGAAAAATGGAAAACTTACAGTGTTAACTGGACATAGAACAAATCAGTAAATTGAAAGTGACATGAATAGAATTGAACAATAATTGACAAAACTCAAGGTCTATTTCCAGGAACGCCCGAATCGAGAAAAAAAAGCATCAAGTAAGACGAATTTTTAGTAAAATTAGCGATATTTATGTTCGAATGGTCCAAGGCTTGATATGAGATGTACGAAGAAGACTGAGTATTGTTGAAGACCAGGAACCTCTACATTTAATTGCAAATAAAATGTTGTTGTTCATGAAAATTTTGATCAAACCATGCTTTACGTTCTTATTTTCAAAATGAGCTAAAAATTTTTATGAAACATACGTCAATCACAGGGAATTGAAATAATGACTTTTCAAGGAACTTTAGACTGATCAACAAGCAGTAACTTCCTTCATACTCCATTCCATGCGCTGCAATCCTTGTTGAATATCCTGTCTCGACATAAATATTCAAAAATCCTTTCCTGTTTCATAAGTGAGAGTTGTGTGTGTCTTCATTCTCGCAGAAAAAGAAAGTGAATACGACGACGTTCTGATAAATCTCTGATTATTCCAGTTGCTCAATAGGGTATTGTGTCTAAGGTCGTGACAGACGCTCCGATATGTTCGATTCAGGCGACAACGCAGCGGTTGAAAGTGAAATTTTCTTAAGCCTGAACCCTGATTGACTCGTTTCTGTAAAGTATCGATGGCCAGATCTAGCATAGTTTCTGGTTTCACTTTCAGCAGGAAGTGTTGGGCAAATATGAAGACCGATCCGAGAGTTATTGGAATCGTTACCTTGTTTATCTTCCTGCGAGCATCTAAAGGTTGGGCCCCGCAGGCGGATTCACGTAACTGTTTTCCTGTGTTTACCAAATGGACATGGAAATTATAAACTGACTTCGGTTTGGAAATTTCAGTTAGTTGCGTCTCAAACTGGGAGCTTCAGAGGTGAATTTTTCATTACTCAATATTTTCCGAATATTTTAGCATCATTTTGAAAAACCAATGTTTCGCACTAAAAAACGTACTTTTTCGATTCGATTCACCATTTTCGAGAAAAAAAGATCTAAACAAGTCCTTATGAAGAGTTTTTCAATGAGAGGTTTTATTTTGAATAGCACGCTATTAGGTCAATGGAAAAGCCCCAGTCTGATGCACAGATTGCGGTGCTAGTATCAAATTCATATGATTTTTGATAAGTACCAACCTTCAAACGATACGTCTCAAAATTTGACAGCTATCCGACCATTAGTTTGTGAGATATTATGCTGTGAGTTTAGCTGTTATTTGAAAAAAGATGGAAAAATAGAATTTCGTCTGCTGATAAAATATTGCTTTTTGAAGGGAAAAAATACAGTTGAAGCAGAATCTTGGCTTGATGAAGAGTTTACGGGGTCTGCATCAGGAAAATCAACCATCATTGATTGGTACGCAAAGTTTAAACGTGGTGAAATGAGCACCGAAGACGACGAACGCAGTGGACGCCCAAAAGAGTCTGTCACCGACAAAAGAATAAAAAAAATAAAAAAATAATTTTGAACGACCGGTAAGTGATGTTGATCAAGATAGCAGACATTGACATCATCTGAACGTGTACATCATATCATTCACGAATATTTGTACATGTGAAAGAAGTATGCAAAATGGGTGCCGCGCGAGCTCACAATCGATCGAAAGCAACAACGTGTTAATGATTTTGAGCTGGTTAAGTGCAAAAAACCTGAAATTTTGCGTCGATATGTGACAATGGATGAACCATGGATCCATCATTTCACTCCGGAGTCCAATCGATAGTCAGCTGAGTGGACTAAACACAACAGTCAGCTGGTAAGATTATGGCAATAGTATTATGGGATGCGCATGATATAGGTCCAGACCATGGACAGCAATTATTATATAACGTTATTGGATCGTTCAAAGGTTGAAATCGTTAAAAATGGCCACATTTGAAGAAAAAGAAGGTGCTTTTTCATCAAGACAATGCGCCGTGTCACAAATCAATAAAAACAATGGCAAAATTGCATGGATTGTGCTTATTTGCTTCTGCATCCATCGTATTCGCCAGATCTGGCCCCAACGACTTTTTCCTGTTCTCAGTCCTCAAAAGAATGCTCGCTGGAAAGAAATTTAGCGCCAATGTAGTATTCGCCGAAACTGAGGCCTATTTTGAATCGAAAGACAAATCGTACTACAAAAATGGTATCGAAAATTTCGAAGATCGCTATAATCGCTGTATCGCCCTCGAAGGCGAAGAAAATGTGTAAAACTATGGTAGACCGGGAACTTTCAATTGGCCTGTGACAGCTGTCGTCTCTTGATATTTGACAAGTAAAACTTTGCCATCACTAAAAATGGAACGATACAGTCATTTTTTGAAAAACTATCGCACTTTTTGGTCCATCACAGCAATAGTAAAACTGATGAAAAAATTTCAGCTGTTGTGATAAGTGAGTAAAGTGATCAAAACCGTGTGCGTCGCTCAAGAACAACTGAAAATATTGTTGGAGTATCCCGTAGTGTTCACGAAAACCCAGGTTTGTCGATTCCGCGTCAATCTTAGGCCTTGGCATCCCACAAACTACATTCCACCCTATTTTTCGTGAAGACTAAGGTGTTAATAAGGCTTTTAATGTTCAGTTTTCCCAAGATTCCAAGCCAGTCGATCACCAGCAAGTCGTATTCTCGCTGATTGTATTCTTGAAATGCATCAAAATGCTCTGAATTTGATCGAAAAATCATCTTCAGTGAAGAGGTCCATTTCCACCTTTAAAACTACATTAATGAGCAGAATTGTAGCATTTGGGGCTCGAAAAATCCAAGAATGATTGTTGAAAACCCTCTGAATCCTCAACGTGCCACTGTTTGGTGCGGTTTTTGGTCTAATGGTGTGATTGGAACTTATTTATTCGAAAATGAAGATGATGCAACTGTTATGGTGAATGGATTAATAATAATAATAATAATAATGAGAGAGTTTATTCATAAAAATACATTCAATAAACTCTATACTACTGTAGAGTTTTATAAAAATATAAACTGTGCACAGTACTACCGAATTATTATTGATGATATTCAATGGCCGGAATTGGAATATTTAGATGTGGGTGATGTTCAATTTCCAACATGACGGCGCTACATGCCACACAAGCAATGAAACAATCAAAATATTGCAAGAAAAAATTTCCTACCAATATCTCCAATTCTTCTTCTTTATGTGCCGTCTCCTTTAAGAAGGTTGGCTATCATCATGGCGATTTTTACCCTCCAATAGGTGATCACAATTGGCCATGTGATTTAACGCCTTTAGATTTTTTTCTTTGGTCCTCGTCATTCGGGAAAGATAAGATATATGCCAATGATCCACTATATAGTCAACACCTTAGAGATAGAATTAGAATAGAATTGTGGACATACAGGGTGTTCCTAAATTCATGCGACAAAATTCAGGAGGTGATTGCTGGTATGAAATTAAGATGAGTATTTCCTATAACAAAATTTCCTCAGCCTACCCCTTTCTGAATTATCCCCCTTGAAAGAAGAATCGCATTCAAATAGCGTGTGATGCCATAAGAATACACCTCAAATTGATCGTGTACGGCAACACATGACACTTAGACTACGTTCGTGTATTTAATAATAATAATAGGTAATAATAGTGCCTTTATTGTAAGAGAGAAAAAAATACATGATATAGGGGCGAAGTCTAGCTTAAGCTACTCCACTCAACCCCAAAAAAAAAAAATTTGGCTGGAGGTGGTCATTTCCAACATTTATCATGAATCCTTCCACATTTTACATCTTAAATGTTTTCCACTTCATTTATTAAAAAATTATAAAATATGGTTTTTCACTTTCACGGTTATTGGTTTTGGGAAATGAAAATCAAAAATAAAAAAAATTCTAAACAAAACAAGGATTTTAATTTATAATTTCATTTCATGGAGCTTCATCTCGAAATAAAAGTTTTGATAAGAAATAAAGGAAGGTTTGGTAATTTCACCCCTGTATAATGTAACAGGAATATTGAAAAAAAAACCGTGGTTAGTCTTTTGTGAATGCACGAAAATTAAAGGATTTGAAGTTTCTAGCTCTACTGAAATTTAAGAAAAAAAATAAAAAACTGAATTTTAGTCACCACTTTTTAAGGGTAATATCTCGGAAAGGGGGGGGTTGAAGAAATTATTATTATGGAAAAGACCCATCTTAATTTCATACGAACATTCACCTCCTGAATTTGTCGCATGAATTTAGGAACACCCTATACAGCCGCAAATATGCGAATTAGACATGGAAAATTTTATGTAAATGATATGGTGCTACAGCTGTGCTGGCCATTTGGCTGATATCGTTTTCCATCGCTAATGGCATATATACCTCTTTACAATGAATTGTCTTTTCATTTTAATATCCAAATTAGACCTCTTATTGGAAAACCCTGTATTTACTTACTTTAAGTATAAATCTATTTAATTCGAATGTATAAGAATAGCTGTGCTTTCCTCGCTTTCATGCCACTGGCCTATTAGAAGGAAGAATTTCGCACTGGTTAGCATACTCTGTTTGTTCTCCGCTATTTCTGCATGATGACACTTTCATTGCTTGATTAGCCACAATAACAGTTGAGAAATTAGATCGAATCGTAATTTCTCAATTATTCATTCTGTTTTATTGCCTAGCTGCAAGAACCATTACACAAACGGTGTATGTCAAATTCTTATTGCTCTGAAAATGTCAGGAGGAGCATTCGATGAAGAAACTAAGTGATGTATCGATCTATCTTCGAGTTGGGGTAATGTCTAATGATAATTCTTCCAGATGTACAGCGGGCTGAATTTCTTAAGCATACAGTCAACGATGGAGTAAAATCTAGTGTGCGGTTCAATTAAGTTCGATTCATTTATTGACTTGATCAGCAATTATTAGAGTTCAGATGTATTTGATTCGATAAAACTCTTGGGTAGAAATTCAAGATGTAGGTAACATCTGACATTAAGTGAATTTGAATTAAAAATGAAGATTGCACAGAAATTATCGATTTTATTTAGACTTTCGCTTGCGATCATATTACATATTGTGCTCAACCTTGTACTCGATTATGAATTTATCAATGCTATTGGTTGGTGTTAGATGAGCAAGTGTGACACATTTACCACTTTGGGTTCATATTTTCAATATCGAATTTCATAAAAATTCTCCAGTCTCAATATATGAATGAATATTTTGTTGTATTGCTATCTGCTATATTGCTTTATAAAACTAGAAATACTAAACTTCATTCTCTTTCTTGCTAGTCGCTCTAAATTTATCCATTTAATATTATCTGAATAGTCAGTGACATCGCTCTTTTTTTTCGGTAATAGTAGTGTTGACAGATTTATCTTCAACACTTCTCCCTCCAAATATTTTGTCTGCTATGTCCACTTCATTTCGGAAAGATTCCTCATTATGTCCTTAGACAACCGTTGAGGATTTCCATTATCCATGACTTTTTGAAGCAATTAAATCTGCCCCAGCATTGACCAAAATTGTTGCAGATGACCTTAAACGCTAAACGTTTCTTATTCATGGATTATAATGTGTAGTGAAAAGAAATGAGTTTTATTTTTGCCTGAAAAAACAACAAACTTACCATAGTTAGAATGATTCGATTCAGGTAAAATATGCGCCGTTTTATTCGATAACTTATTGCTACTTTGAAGGTAAAATCCTCATTCTTTTGCCATAGAAGCCCGCGTTCCTATTGGTTAAAATTGAGACAGTCAACTTTCACAAGCCACTGTTGGAGCGAATTTGTTACCAGCAAAATTTTTTTCCATGGACAAAAACATATGGTCATCACGTGGTTCTTGGTGCGGACTATAAGGTGGATGCATATGAACCTTCCAACCAAGCTGCCAGAGCTTCTTGTGAGTCACTTTCAATGTCCTGTCCCATTCACCAAAGCTGTCGATTGCGTCCATCAGACGGTCCAATTGTTGACAGTACAGTTCCGAGTTAACAGTTTTGCCGTAGGGAGCAACTCATAGTAGATAATTCCCTGCCTATCCCACAAAGCACACAGCAAAACCTTCCTGGTCGTCAATTCTAGCATGGCCAACGTTTCCGCCAACTCACCGACCGTTTTCACTTGACGTTGTCGTTTTATTCTTTGGCTCGTAATAGGTGTAATCGAATTGCTTCCAATGATAAGATCATATACAATGATATTTAGAGTGAAGAATCCTTTTATCATCGTTTTAACCTATATAAAATAGTATATTTGGGTAAAGTAGGTTGATATGGTTGAATTCGGCAAAAATAATCAATCTATCAGCTATTTCTTCCTTTCACGCATTATGGTAAGCTATTTAAGCACATAACGTGAAATTTTTGTTATTCGTTCAGTGGAACCTCTAATACATAAATTTCCATAATTTCTCCCCGTAATAAATTGTGAGGTCATAGGTTATTTCACGTAACCTGAGATTAGAATATCCCGCATTAATTTGAAACGCAACCTCCCATTTATTGAATTATTAACAGCGATAAGTATTCAGTGTACATCGATGCGTACCTTCATTATGTAATTTCTAAAAGTATAATAATTAAAATTGATCGATTGCGTTGGTTTATATAATATATACCCGTATTCGAGAGAGATGTAATGGAATCTAAAATGCAAATATAGAAACGAAAGATGCCAGAATGCGGAAACGAGCAGATACAATCCGAAATTATAGCCAGTTCACATTGCAATCACACAAATGGTGAGATGGACAAGTTTCACGAGTCTCAAGATATACAGGGTTTGAAAACGAAACAGACGAGATTACAGACGAAATAAAGTTTTTCGATAGAAATGCTCGGACAGGTCGATTTCTGTTTCGAGGGGGACAACTTAAGATGTAGGTTACGGACGCATAGCGCTTCAACCCTTCCTGCTACAACCCCCACCCCCAATTTTTGAAGAGGGAAGATGGGGTGAGTGATACCTCAATTTAAAGGTATTTTTATACTGATTTCAGCACAGTAACTGTTTTTTCATTTTATGCATTAGTTCTCGAAATATTCATGCGTTAGTTAGTTAGGAAGGAAGCCACAGTCATGGTTGTTTTGAAGCTCAAAATGTCGATTTTTCACAAAACACTACAAGTGCCATGAAAACACCACTTCATTTTCAAATACTTAGTTAAGAATATTTCGAGAACTAATGCATAAAATGAAAAAACAATTACTGTGCTGAAATCAGTATAAAAATACCTTTCAAATGAGGTATCACTCACCCCATCTTCCATATTTAAAATTTGGGGGTGAGGGTTGTAGTAGCAAGGGTTGAAGCGCTATGCGTCCGTAACCTACATCTTAAGTTGTCCCCCTCGAAACAGAAATCGACCTGTCCGAGCATTTCTATCGAAAAACTTTATTTCGTCTGTAATCTCGTCTGTTTCGTTTTCAAATGGCCACCCTGTATATTTCTCTACGTTTGGGAATTTCAACTCACGGTTTATAATCAGTTATTAAGCATATAGTTATAGCAACTTACTGAAATTAATTCGATAATAAAGAAAGAGGGTCATATTGAAAATAAGGAAGCAGTAATTGCTGTTCTTCACAGAGCGTGTAATGTTATTGAATTCAAGTTTTTTTATTATTTTTCATACAGAAAATACTGAAAAAATGTAACACCCGATTTCTCATTATATCCACAAACTTATTACCTATTAATTAATTAACGAAGGGGAGTAATAATGTCTATAATCAACAGTTCTTTTATTAATCTTTATTAGATCATTGGAGCTGGTTTCGGAATACTCGATTCAATCTTCAGCAAAAGAACTTAAAATACATGTGAGACGTCAAAACATTAAATTCAACAAGATTCCAACAATATATTCCACTAACTATTATTAAAAATATAAAAGTATTGAATATTTTGAAAAGTTGAGTATATTGTTGGAATCTTGCCTTAATGTTGATTTTATTGTTTTGACGTCTTACATGTATTTTGAGTTCTTTGGCTGGAGAAATTGAATCAATCAAGTATTCCGATACCAGCCCCAATGATCTTATAATGAGGGATGATACGATTTTCTTGAAATTACATTTATTTCATCTGAATTCCACCGATCTTTTATTACAATATGTATATGTTTACATATTCGTCTTCAATTTTCTCCTGTTCGGGTGAGGCAATCAAGATGAAGTTTTATTATTGTCATTCTACGTCTGCATCCCATTTCCATCGTATTCTCTGTTTTGTAATTGAGCAAAACATTTATTCCAATAAATAAAATAACTCAATCCCACATTCATAATAATTTTTTTCATGAATAGGTTTGTCGTCAAAAATTGTAAGTGCATGGCAGGTTAACAAACCTCTAGTTAATAGTTCTTTCAACTTATCCTTGCAACATTCCACGCAAAAAAAAATCCGACACAAAAAGTAATCCTTAAAAAAATATGGAAATTTTTGCATTCGTTGAATACGAAGCAGGTTTATTTTGACGAATTTTAAATGTTACATCGTTTTGTTTATGTAGACAACTGAATGCGGGCGATGTGAAACTACCTTTTACGTAATCTCTTCGATCTGGCTTTGCTTAATAACATGAATGATCACGGTCCAATTGACAATTAATTAAAAAAACTCTCGCATTCGTGCGAATTTATAATTTTATCGATTAGAAAAGGGTAAAAAGATTTTGAATATATCATTATGTTTTTTCATGTAGAGAAAATACACGGAAATCTATAATACTCTCTATTTCTTTTCACCAAGTCATGGATAGATCCAAACCTTATCCTACCAAAAGAATGTTTCTTAGTTCATTATTTTATATAAAATATTGGTGAATCTAAGAATTTTGATGTTAATTATTTCTTCCTATAGTATATCGAAGGAAATATATGATAATCTAACATTCTCCCCTGAATTATTAAAAAATAAATTTAATTCGTAGCTCTTTCCACAATACACCGGTTTGGGTATCAGGACCTTTTGAGCAATTGTTCATCCTTATGCCCTTTGTGCTGTTGAATACCACAGAACTGTATATGGGCTTCTATGGCATATTTATTGTTGGTTATTTAATCTTGGTGGAGGTCTTTTTTCTTGAAATTTGGCTTGAACACTGCAGTTATCTTTATTTTAAATAAACTAAATTTCAGCTAGTTGAAGGTATAATGTGAAAGTAATATTGAGTGATTGGTACCAATACAAGATGACGTTTTGGAGACCTCGAGAGGCGAAAAAAAGCATAGGAAGACCGAGAAGAAGATGGATAGACATAATCCATGTAGCCGGCAAGCAATGGATGAGAACAGCAAAAGACAGAGAAGCATGGAAAAAACTGGAAGAAGCCTATGTTCGACCCTGGATGAAAGAGGGCTGAAGAAGAAGAAGATTCCAATATTCTGCTTGAATTTTTATATTTCTGATAACACGACCAAATTCTAAATATCATAAAATTTCAGACGATACTTGAAATTGTCATTCGATACCTGAGTGCAAATTTTTTGCAATCAAAATCGCAGCTTCGAAATAAAAACATTAATAACTATATTTAAGGCACCTTTGAAATCATAATCAGGAATATAACACTTTGAACGGTAATATTCAAGGAACCCCTAGTCGAATTTGGCGTCAATCGTAGCATTGGAGATCCGGACCTTCTAGGTATCTCAATTCGTTATTCGAGTTATTATGTTTAGAGAGTGAGTGAAAAAAAGATATCGTGATAGAACTCCTATTGTTCATTCAGTTATCGATAAAAAAAATTTCTACCAGAACTAGTATTGTCATTAAGCCTATTACATAAAGATCAAATATCAAAAAAGATCTATTAAAAAAGTGACTACCTCAACGTGATATAGATAAATCTGAGTGAAATTTCAAATTCAGTTCAAAAAAACATTGAATGTGAAACAATAAGGTTGCTTGAAAAGTAATTCATTCCCCAAGAGTATTCTAGTTCTATCGTACAACTCTAGTCCATTAAAACTGTATTAAGTATATAACTCCCTTCACCTTGCCTTATAAAAAGTAATCGATGACATTTGTTTTCATGATCTACGCATATTCCATTGTAATTGCGTGAAACTAGAGCTTCTATGAGGAAGGAATGTAAGTCTACAGAAGGATATTATTGCGATTCCTTTCACATCCCTATTGATTCACTAACCATCTGTCTTTCTGCAATGAAGACTTCGAGATATAATCTATCCAATAAACTCTTTCAGTCACAACAGACCAGTTAGTATTCAATTAAATCCTTATAAATACCACATAAACTAGCCGATATTACACATAAATCAATACTACGATATCCGTTTATTAGATAATGACGTTGATTAGCTTTTTAATACGGATATCCGGAATGTTTGCTGACTTACAATAGGCGTCCACTGAACAAATATAAATCATAGGAAAATTTTTTGTAAAAAACGTTTGAATTGACGTAAGTAGACTGGAGAAAGGTTTATGCGGGTTGTTAAAGAACTTTGAGAGGTGGTCAAGTTTATTGTTCTGAATTAATAGCAGTAACGTTCTTTGTTATTTCAATACGATAGTTGACATTTCCACGCAAACCAAACTCGTTTGAGGAAAAAATTGAAGAGAGAGATAGTTTGAACTTTAGGTTATTTGTTTTAAAATTTTAATGAAACAATTAAAATTTCACGACTTCCTAATTATCAATGGTGTGTAATCATTCGAGGAATTTTGTAATTACCTACCTATACTACCGTCTTATGAATCTATTAACCGAATTTCATGGTTCTGTATTTTATATTTTGTTATATTTTCCGAGAGACATTTTTTTTATTTAACTGCTTGAATTTCAATGACAAGAATGCAAACGTTTCAACCATCTCGAAATCAGCACAGTTTTTTGATGTGTTGATATCAAAACTTATTCATTACGACTTTGGTCTTGTTCTTACCACTTTCTTTTTAAGTTATTTCGTGTTACCTTTTTATTCTTCAGACAGTCTTCATGACTGGAGCTATTTGTATGCTTTCTCATTCGATCTTCTGTCTTTTTCTTTATTATCACTTCTATGATTCCTATGGTAAGGTCTTTCCTTATGTGTTGCTCATGTACCTACCATGGAGCTCCATTGGTGTGACTTCTTATTTTATGAAGTGCAATCTGTTAGATTCTTGGAGTTACTCATGTCTCCTTATATTATCTTTATTATTTCAACAGTATTTTTATTTTTCCAGATAATTTTCTCATAGGGTTCAATAACAGTTTCAGGCACTTGTGCAATTACCTTGTTTTCTTAGGATATATTATAGTATGGTAAATTGTGTTTTTCTGACCCTGTGTTATTACATTTTCATGTTTTCATTCATCCTTATTACCCCATTATTCTAAATAATTCACAACTTTATCCACATCCCTCTAATGTTATCTCGGCACTATTCTGAAGTTGAAAAATATATCGTATATAAATTATAAAGAACAGGGGACCTATTAGAGATCCTTGTGGTACACCTGATTTTTTATTGTTGATTCTGAACTTCCTAGATTCCTACCAGGGACAACTCTGTACTATGAGTTTTAAAGAAAAATTATTGGTTCCAATAGCATCAAAGACTCTTCTCACGTCTGGTGCACTATCGAGATATTTTGCCGAAATCCGAAAAGGCATGATTTCCACATTTGTCACGAAAAGGCATTCTTCCAGTAAACAGTAAAACATATTTTTTCTTCAAAATTCGAATTTATCCGTCAACATAGTCAACTTCAAAAGTGATACTTTTCATTACTTTTTCATTCCTTTCGAAATAGGCTTCAACCTTATCATTCCTTTATCAGGGTCAAATTTCTTGCCTTCTCTTAAACGTTGTCGATAGAGCAGAAACCGATCAACACTTTGCTTTGCTTGTACATAACAGTATTTGTTCGCGTCAAAAATCAGTGTTTATCAATATACGAAGTCGTTTTTATCTATTTTTCAAACAACAAAACAACAAATGTAGCGTTGCTAAAAATGTCTATACTAATCATGCTTTGAATTTAATCCTTTCTGTTGACATATCAATTATAGAAGAAATTATACATAAGCTGGTACATAGAAAACTAAATTATTTCCGTTCAAATGAGAATATAGAAAAATTTGTAGTGTTTCATTTTTCGATTTTTGGATTTTACGCTTTCCAGAATAAACTTTCTCGAGCAATTTTATTATTGTGAATAACCTAAAATTTTACGCAAATCCTACTCTAATAAAAGTTTAATTTTCCACTGAAACTCAACAACTCATAAAACTTGCATTTATTTCCCGAATAATAGCACTTTCTAAATCAGATTTTAACATCTGCTTCAAGTGACAAATATAATTACTGGATGCAAAATCCTTCTCAGGGGCAAATTGCACATCTTGCACCTCTGCTATGATTCTAGTGAAAGGCGCATGACCAATTCATCCCATCATTGTCACGATTTGTTGCATTGAGGAAACGAAAAAAGAATCGCTTAATGAGAGAGTGCGATGTCTTGCAGCCGTTCCAGACTGGCATAAAATTTAATTAATCACTTGCGAATTGAGGATAACGATAACTACAATTTTGAGATGATTGCAATCAGACACGTATTTGTCAGAACGAGAAACGATTGTGAAGGGTTCTGAGTAGGAAGCGGTTTTGTCATGGGAAGATTATACAATCATATGAAGACGTAAACGAAGTTTCATCGGGAAAGACAAAATCGGTGAAAACATAATACATTATCGTATTAATGAAGTTGGTACCAATTAAGTGCTTTGAATTACAGGCACTTCTAAATACAAGAGAAAGGAAAACTTTATTCATTCCATACTAAAAAAAATTATATTTATATAATATAAAAATAAAAAGGATAAAAAATACTTGGTTTGAATCTTTGAAATTTCCACTTCCGATACCATTTTAATAAATCAAATTCAAATCATTAGAGAACAGCATTCTGCATCAACATGTGTCTAGTTTGGGTGGGTTTGGTAGAAATTACAAACTTTCTAGAAATAAATATAAACATTGTGTTCCTGCTATAAATTAGAAACCTTACAAATATTTCGTGGTTAATTTTTGCATCTTCAGAAAATTTTGGTTTATTTGGGGAACCCCTTAACAAAAGAGGTCAGATTTTCTGAGACAACGTGGTTTTGTCTCCATTGAAGAGGAGCTGAGTAACCAAGAATATGTCGGGTTCCCACTCATATTCAAAACTATGTTTTTTGTAATTCAATCAAGTACAGAGACCTACAACTTTGCTACCGCCATTTTTTTTCCGAAATTCGTGGGTTCATTGTGAAAAACTGGTTACACATTTATGATTCAAAGTGGTCATTTTTTGAAGCGATCCACGAATCGATCCAATTTTTTACTTCTTCATCAGACTGGAAATGCTGGCCAGCCAGGCCGTTTGCCATTGTTCGAAACAAATGATAGTCCAAGGGAGCAACGTCTGGGCAATATGGCGGGTAGGGTTGGAATCCCAGTTCAACATTTCCAAGTATGTCATGACCACTTTCGTAATATGGGGTCGAGTATAATCATGCTATAAAATCACTTTATTATGCTTCTCGATGTAATACGGCCGTTTGTGTCTCAATGCTCAGCTCAAATATTGCGTTCGATAACGATCGCCTGTGATTGTTTCAGTCGGTTTCAACAACTCATAATACATTAAGTCAATCTGGACCCACCAAATACTGGGCATGTCCTTGGAATCTTGAATATTCGGTTCGACCGTCGACGTGGATGCATGGCCGGGATATCCCCATGATTTCCTGCGCTTGGTATTATCGTAATGAACCCATTTTTCCTCTCCAGTCACAAGTCGATGCAGAAATCGATTCCACAGCCATGCTGGTCTTCGACGTTAAAATTACCGTTTTTGTAGCGTTGAAACCACTCTCGACACGTTCTTTCCCTAAAACCGGCCTCACTATAGGTATTTGGGTCTATTCGATGAGCCTCAGCCGCAGATTTCTTTATATTACAGCAGAAAATTAAAACCTCCGCAAATGACGAGAATTTGGCTCGTAAGCTGACATGTTTAATCGAGATTAACTTTATGATGCAGACATAAATCGACTTATATTTCGATCCCGTTATGTTTACAAGTACCTAAGCTTATTGTATCTACGATCTATTTATTTCGACTACCACTTACCGCTACAGCCATCTATTGCAAAACGACGGAATCAAAGTTGTAAACCTAATACCAATTTCAGACACTTGTATGACTTATTTATAGAATATTCCATTCATTTCAATAAAAATTCAATGAATCAGAAAAAATACTGTATAATACTCGTACAGAAGGCTCATTGAAGAATATCGATGCCTTCTGTACTTGTATTATGATCAACTATTCTGTATTCAGCTATTTATGTTAGAAATGTTTTACTCTTGTATTTTAACTCTTCAATAACCCTCCAAGAAAGAGCCGAAAACTTTTTTGTTGTTGTATTTTTGTTAATTGATAATCTTTCATATTGGAGTCCACAAAGTTCAATATTTCTTCAAGTATTTTAAAATGCATGGAAGGAATGCTCGTAAATACTCATGAATGAATTAACATTCGAACAAATTGATTCATCTTCAACAACATTATGTTCATCCAATTTGCCCATAATATTATAGGTACATTTATTTCCAACTATAATCAATCTTATAATCATCGCATCAAGACTAATCCAACAATTTCAAATTAGTCTTGCGATATAATTAAAGTCATGAACCATTGCAATTTACTATGCGAACGTATTAATTTACAAATTGGATCTGTTAACAACGTTGTTTTGACATAAACAAAGGAGGATCTTTTTACGGTACGGTACTTTCACTCTATACTAAGTGCCACCCACAAAATAATAGTCTCCACACGTGTGTACATCACACGACAATTCAATTCAGACTAATGATGTGACTTTATATCATTATATTTTGCAGAACATTCTTGTTCTATCAGGTTGAAAGTTAGAAAGGCTATGGTCTTTTCGGGAAAAATATTGAGAAAAAGATATGACTGGAAAAAACCTATTGATTAATTCCAAATTCCAGAATTAAAATAAAACAGATTCATAGGAAATTTTTCGAAACTGATCATAAATTCAAAATTAGAATTATATTTCATCAAGTGGAAATTGTTTGGAATATAATTCACAATTAAGTTTGGATAGTAAAAATTTGAACATTCGTCAGAATGAAAAAATTGAAAATTGTCGAGTTTAAAGAGTCTAGAATCTGAAAAGTATTATTCCAAGAGATAATTCAAAAGTGAATATAAAACGTCGAATAGAATAGAAACAAAGAAAGGCTTAATTGAAGAAAAACTCATGAATTGAGAATATAATTTCATCGAGAATGAGAAATTATGATTGATTGAGTTGGAAACTGGATGAAGAGGATTTAATAGTAGAGCAGAATTGTGTTGGAAGAATTAATTAGGAAGCTGAAAGGAATAGTTTGTTTGATAGCTAGTTCAGTTAGGCTGGTTGTTCTGTTGATAAAGAAATATAGTTCAAAATCTTGTAGTTCGAAATATACAATTTGTCACTAAGAACCCAGCCCAAATTTCAAAATAAAAAAAAATTATTGATAGAAATGATATCAATAGTTACCCCATGTTGGGTGCCAATTGATATGATTTCGTTTTCTGAAATCTATCTTTTTATGTTAATAATTTATTATTCCAAGAGATAATTCAAAAGTGAATATAAATGTCGAATAGAATAAAAACAAACAAAAACTTAATTGAATAAATACTCATAAATTGAGAATATAATTTCATCCAGAATGAGAAATTATGATAGATAAAGATGGAAACTAAATGAAGTGGATTTAATAGTAGAGCAGAATTGTGTTTGAAGAATTAATTAGGAAGCTGAAAGCAATGGTTTGTTTGATAATTGAAATTAGATAAGATAGTTAGGTTAGCTAGTTCAGTTATGCTGGTTGTTCTGTTGATAAAAAAATATAGTTCAAAATCTTGTCTTTCGAAATATAGAATTTGTCACTATGAACCCAGCCCAAATTTCAAAATAAAAAAAAATTATTGATAGAAATCATATAAATGGGTACCCCACGTTGGGTGCCAATTGATATGATTTCGTTTTCGGAAATCTACTTTTTTATGTTGATCATATATAATTTTTTTTTATTTTGAAAATTGGAGTAGATTCTAGTCACAATGTGTTGAAAAAATTTTCTGAATTTTCAAATTCAAAATTTCATTTTTATTTTCTGATTGTGATTAGAATTCACTTCAAATTTCAAAATTTGGAAGAATTAATATATGTTCCACATAAAAAGATAGATTTCAGAAAACGAAATCATGTCAGTATAGTTTTTGATCGAATATTTCGAATAATTAATCTAAAACAGGCAAACAAAATTTGGAAAAATCAATTATGTCGAAATTCTCACGATTTTGATTTTTATCTCACGCTTCATGCAAAATTTCATGATCATCGTGCCATCAGAATCATAAAAACAATCCAGTTCATCGGAAAAATCTAATCTAGATAAACTTATCAATAACAGTTATATTATACTAAATCTTATCTCTATACTCCTGAATACCCTGATCTCAAAGAGAGGAATTTGCGCAATAATGAACCAGCGTTCGAAAGCTCCTGACACCAAGTACCTGTCTCGAATTTTCATTGCAATTCATCATAGCTCAATATGAGAGTGACCAATAATTAAGTTTGCTAGTTAACAATAAAATTATGTTGCCTCTCTCTAAAATCAATATTTAGAATCCTACATTTCAAATATAACATATTTCTTATGGCTCGTCAAATAATGAAAGAACTAATTACATTTTGAAATAACTGACAATTCAGTTACCTTCCTATCGGTTCCTGCACTGCAGAAGATTCAATATATATCGATGAATCATTAAATTGTGGCCTCGAACTGTAAATTGTTCTGGTTAAAACAACTGATCTCAAATCCAGAACAAAGCTATGCTGGGAGGAATTTTTAGATGCTTTCAAAACGAATCGTGACCAAGACAATGTCCTGAAATGTTCTTCTAATTATTTCTGTTGTGTAATGCTAATTGTTTTTAATTATATTCCCACTATCGAACAGATTGTACAATTCGAGAAGATTTGTTTTCGTTTCACAATATTTTGTCTCTTTGGTATATCCTTTCATATACCATGTGGCATTGAAGATTAGATACCTAGTACCCAATATTTGTCATGTATTTTCTAGAATGAGATAAACTTATTCAATCAGTAATAAGACAAGATTAATTAATGAAAAACCATCATTCATCAATGTGTTGTTCTATAGGTTGTCTCAGTAGTGCAGCCTGGATTTTGGTTTGAGTGAGGCTGAACTAAACAATTCAAAATTATAAAACAGAGATTAGAAATATGTACAAGCTAATGAAGGAAGAGTCATTGAATTAACATGAATTGCCCTTGATGACAACAATTAGTTTGGCATCCTGTAGCCGATGTAAAAAAAGGAAATCTGGTACTCTCCAGATTCCATTTTGGATAATTTGTTTTGAACCCAGAATTCCCATTATTAATTTTAAAAATAAATAAATATGTTCTTTACTAATACACTCAAATACACTCATCAAAACTACTTGACCGATTTGGACGTTTTTTTTTGAATGACAGGTTATTTTCTTCTGAAAGGTAGTGAGTAAACCGAATCCACAAAAAAAACTCTTTTTCACAGATACTGCATATGGCAATTATAGCTTCTTTTTTCAAAATATTTGTAACACTCTGTGTAACAGTGAAATATATAAAATGGTGATTCTCGAGTAATAAGAAAGATAATGAAGTGAATAAAAAAAAGTTGAAAAACGATAAGGCTAACGAGAAGGTTTAATTCCAACTTGATAATGTAACTGTTACACTGTTACAAATCTTATGAAAAAAAGCAGGCTATAATTGCGAAACCCGGTATTTGTAAAACCCGGTTTTTATGCGCATACGTTTCAAACTCTAAAGTTCAGGAGAAAATAACCTGTCATGCATTCAAAAAAACGTCGAAATCTGACAATTAGTTTTAACGAAAATTCATCTTAAACTTTTGCGTTATTTTTAGTGGTGCGTTAATTGATTGGCGAAATGTACCGGGTTTTTCACCATAATTTGACCCCCTCTTTAGTTTTGTTACTAAAAGAGGTACAAAAAAATGTTTTCTACAAAAGTTTCACGAAATCGACTAGTGTTTTTTAAAATGATTTCACAAAACGAAATATATACAGAGTGGGCCACATATTGATAGCAACTTCATTTTTTCAAATGGAACACCCTATATATTTTTCTATATTCGACTAGCTCTTTTTCCCCTGATTTCAAATATATAACATATGTTTGGCTAATCTCTCTTATTCTGAGTACCACAGAGTTTCAAATTTTATCTCAAAATAGAGCATTTTGAGTTATCGCAGCCTACCACTTGAAAACTGATTACTGAGCATGCTAGGTGGTTCTTAAAATTTGAATTCTGTGGTACTCAGAATGAGAGAGATAGGCCAAACATATGTTATATATTTGAAATCAGGGAAAAAAGAGCTAGTCAAATATAGAAAAATATACAGGGTGTTCCATTTTAAAAAATGAAGTTGCTATCAATATGTGGCCCACTCTGTATATATTTGGTTTTGTGAAATCATTTTAAAAAACATTAGTCGATTTCGTGAAACTTTTGTGGAAAACATTTTTTTGTACCTCTTTTAGTAACAAAGTTAAAGGGGAGGTCAAATTATGGTGAAAACCCCGCTACATCGCGTTACCGACGAAACAATTTTTGAAGATTTTTGTTAGTTTCATTTGAAAAACGATTTATCCATTGACGAAAATTTCAGAGTTGACAATTATATCTGGCATATTTACATCAATTCAAAACAATGTAGATCCGAGGTGGCTGCCTTGGGGAACACCTTATCCATTTTAACTATGAATTTTTATGTCACATTCCTGCAGTAAATCATAAGCAAATGAGTCATTCTCCTTTTTCTAGGAGATCATCTCTGAAGCATGCTGCTTTGTTTTCGTTTTTTATTATTCAATTTGCAAAACTAATTAAATTATTTACAGAAAAAAGATAAAACAAAACCTTTCCAATTTTGCCTACAGGATAAATCAGCAATGAAGCGAATCTAAAATTGATCAAACTAAATCGAATTCAAGGTTGCATTTCCTTTTGCTTTTCTGCAAGTCTATGAGACGATGACTTCCTGTTGTGGTTTTTTTCAGACTCTCCCTGGTAAGCTGTGCGTGTGATATGGCGCCGCAGGGTACAATTGTCGGGATGGTATGTCCATAAAAATGAGATTATGTGGTTGTTGACTATAATTTGTGTTGAGGTATTATCTGGTCAAGGTTAAAATCGAGGTGGGTTTGGCCTTGCTCTTTATTCTTAGAGAATAAAATATCGTCTGATAAGAATAGGCCTATATGCTGAATGAACTGAATCAGTAGATCAAGTGGTTGAATGCCATGTAGTTAGTAATTTTTTCACTATGGTAAATTATTTCCGCTTTTATCATAAAAACTTTCAACTTATTTAAAGCTTTTCAGTAGTAAAAGCGATACTTTTCCGGACGATATGCGCTATGGCGAGGCAGGAATAAGTTGCAGAATTTGCTGTCACTAATAGCTACATATATATTTTTTTCTGAAAGCGCAATTAACATTATCATAAATTAAGAATATTCGTTTACAATCTCATTGCCTATGGACTTAGGAGTTAATGAATAAGAAACGTTCAGCATTCATGAATTTAAAAATTATCATAGAAATGTATGGTTTACTTTTTAGGTGGTTTTAATATTTGGTTTTGCCGAAGAATGTTGCCGTATCCTGTATTCTGTTTTGATGTATTTAGAAACTAGAACCAGATTCTCTAGTTGCTGCCATCGGCTTCATGTTCTCTATCGTGTTTTATATTTTATATTTTTTTAATATTTTCGAATGTTGCTGAATTATTTGATCTGAATTCGAATAATAGAAGATAGATATTGAAGATTTTGGATGTAATCTTTTGATTCAAATACCTGTTAACAAATCGAACAATCCAAGATCATTTGTAAAAAACGAAACTTGTATGCTATATTCCAAAAAAATGTTTCATCCTGTCTGGAATTTTTCGAAAGTTGCCGCTTTTTTCTTCATATATTCAACTGAGATAGGTTTTAGGATTAATGGTTATATATTAGTTTGCCAAAATTACGCGAACTGTTGCAAATTTTTCAAATTTGCCTAACATTAATGTGTTTCAGGTAAATTTGAAAACTATTACTTTCTTATTTCAAATGTACATCCAGTATATTATTGCATCATCAGATAACTTATTAAATGGCAATTTCAGTAATATACCATAACTTGGGAACAAACTCAACGGTTCATGATATTCTTATGATATTGCGCTGGGGACTCATATTTTTCAGAAAACCTTTTTTAATTTCGATTCTGCCAATATGTAGTATTTCAAGACTGTATGCGGTTTGGGACAAAAATATACAAGGTGATCATGAAAAATGTGAATCCCGTCGCAACCATTTTTTTCATATGAAACTCATTAGCTCATGAACTGTTGAGTTTATAACCAAGTTAGGGTATCTCACTGAAATTGCCATTTAATAAGTTATCTGATGATGCATTAATATTCAGGATATGCCACTTGAAGTAGGAAAGTAGTAGTCTGTTTTCGGTATATGGAAGTTAGAGGTCTGAAAAGAGGGGGAAAGATCATTGCCTCAAACCCCAATATACATGTGTTCAGCATAATATTATGATTAGTTTTCCATAAAAGACTATTAGACCATCGAGGTGAATCACCCTGCATAGTATCTATCTTATGCTTGGAAAATCTTCAATGTTCAGGTTTCCTGGATGATGAAGCTTATTATGAACATTTAAAATGGCTGTATTTTTTTATCTATTCGTTCAAATCGAAAAAATTGTAATTCAAAAAAATGATTCTTTTGACGTCCCTGTAAAAATAACAATTTATTTTTATTATACTACGTTATTCAAAAAGTGAAATCTGAACAAGCTCCATATAGCAAAAAAACATTGATTTTTGAAATTAAAAAGTGGAAATTGAATAATTGTCATTTGAAATCAATAAATCCTCTTTTGTCGGTGAACAATCCGATGATTGGTCCAAAAAAGGCTAACGTCCGAGTCGTTCCTCATGAATATTTTAACCGAGAATTGTTGTTTTTGCACCTCTGTTATTCTTATCAGAATATTAATCGACCGCTTTCCCCTGACCTGTATGCCAACTGAAGATACATACCTACCAGTATTTACGCAACATTCGTGTATGTAGGTAGATTCGTTGCATCCAAGTAGATTAACACGAGATTGTGATAAGTCCGAAGAAGAGGTTTGTTTTGCAATCCGTTTGTTTCTTTTTTATCGTGAATCACTCTTTGTACAGGCCATCGAGTACTAAGTTGCAGTTGAATATTCATCGAGAGTCTAAATTGAATTCAACTAACCACGAAATGAAAGGAATTATGAAGGAGGTAGGGAACGGAAGGACTAATTGCTTTATATTTCGTATAATCCACCTGCTGAAATGATTTTGATATACATACATCGTCAGAAGTATTGCCCCCCCCCCCTTACCAACTCTCAACTTCTTGAATGTAACATGACAATTTTTTGTGTGTGGAATATTCACTATATTATCACTTGAATGAAAACAATAAACAAGTCAAAAATGTTTCTTGTTCGGGAGAATACAGGTGTATTCGAAGTCAATCAGTTTTCAGCTCGATTTTCAGCGAAAAACGAGTGTTGTAATATTGAAAATCTTCCATGGAAAATGCCGGGACATACAATTTCTCAGTTTGACCATGCAAAAATAGTAGCCCTTCATCAAGAACCCTTGTCGAACCACCAGATTGCGCAACGTCTGAATATTCCTCGTACTTCAGTAAGGCGAATAGTGGCCCTTTTCTTGGAAACTGGCAGCGTTGCCCGGAGACCGATGCCTTCCCTACAAGGGAAGACCATTATATCGCAAATTTCACTCAAAGGAATTGAACGGTATCTGTAACAGCCCTTCGAAGTCATTTTTTGAGGACCTATAGATGAGTAGTCTCAACCAGTACTATAAGGAGACGGTTGCATTTCCCAAATTTAAGGGCAAGAAGACCTTTAAAAGTAAAAGTGATAGTCGACGAGAAAGAGTTTGGAGAGGTCCAGGCAGACTAGAGCAACTCAAGTTGTGGCCTTTCAAGGCGGATCAATAATGTGCTAGGGGGGTATAATGTTCGCTCGCCGTACCCCTTTTATTATCGTTGAACGAAAAAGGACTGGTGCCATCTACGAAGAAAACATCATTGAACCAATCAATTTTCCTCTGCGCAACGAATTTGGGGATAATTTCATTTATCAGGATGATAACACCGTACACGAAGGGTTCAATATATTCTTCAAGAGAACATTATTCAGAGAATGAACTGTGAGCAAAGTCAACAGATATGAATCCAACGTATGGGATTACCTAGAGAGAGCAATATCCAATGCCATAACCCACCTTCAACTTTTTAGGAATTGAGTTCAGGCGTTCAGGAAGAATTGAACGGAATGCCTGAAAATTTCATTAATGACTCAACTCGTGATATGCTTAGGCGTATTGGGCAGTTGATTGGAAGAAGAGGTGGTAATACGGACTATTGAATTTGGATTCAGTTGTGGAATAACTATAATTAATCAAAAATAAATAATCGACAAATTCAGATTTTTTCTCATTTTTCCTATTTTGTCTATTCCTGCATAAAGCAAAGAGTAACAAAGTAACAAAGATTTTCTATTAAATATATTGCAGTTGAAATAGTGGAAAATATTCATCCCATTACCAGAACATAGATTGTTTATTTTTTGAGAAACCTAGCCACGACTTTTGACGATTTGTGAAGATACACGCAGAATCTCAACTCAATCGGATTTGTTGTCACTGGAACATTTTTTCCTAAAGTTAGTCTTCTATAGGTCCTATATTTTCTCGGCTTTTGGCGATGTAATAAATATTTTAAATGATTCTTGAAACTGTTATTATTCTTCTAAATACAAAATTTTGTTCAGATGGAATCAGTAGTTTTGGAACTTATCAGGAAATCAAAATTTCGAAAGGCCGTATTTACGAAATACAATTCACCAATTGATAAAGCTCAAGTGGGAGCAACATTGAGACTTTGTTTCATTGAAATTGGATAAAAGCAGGAAAGTTATCTTCATTTGAAACTTCTCAGACAATTAGAAATGTCTAGTAACCTTGATATCTTAGACAAATGAATAACGTTATAACCTAACCCTCAGCATTGAAATATTAACCAAAAACATTTTCATACGATCTGAATAGATATCAAACAAATTATGAATGATAAATAATGTTCTGCATCTTGCTCCTCAAATTAATGTGAAAAATAATCTAAAAAAATTTAAAAATATGAAAATAACGAACTTCAAACAAATCTTGAACATACATCTAGTAGGTACTTCACGTGTCCGAGGATAGATGAATTCACGTTTTTAGCGATTAAAACCATTAAATGTTTCCGCCGTGAATTCCCATGAAATATTACGAAATTTTTGGTTAATCGTCCGAACACAAAACAACAAAAACGCCGTAGAATCCAATGTTAATGCATTTCCACCGGCACTCAAGTTCCTCTGAAGAAGGTCGGAGCGTGTGGCAAGTCAATGACATTTTCATGGTGTTGACAAAAACGGTAGAAGTGGATGATTAGCGCGGTACCTCTCATTACATTCCTTTAATTACTGGTTCAATGGGATAATGAGGAATCGGCTAGAAAAAATTTCTTAAAATGGTGTAATCAACACAAAAAAAACTGATTGACAGAAAAAATATTTACGTTCTCCTGTATCTACTGGGTACGGCCATTCCTTATCTAGAATCTTTCGAAATTTCTGAATCAGTTCATAAAAAAACTGATACTTAAATGGTAGATTAATTTATGGAAATCACACTACTTCACGTTCTCCATTTTTTTAATTTTGAGAGGAGGGCATTATCTTAAACGATAAGGCTAGGCTAACTGATGACCTCAAATTGGATTCTGTCTGCCTGTATTTCAATCGAAACGTCGGCGTCGTAGAGTTTGAAATATTGTGCTTCTACTCATTTCAAAACTGCATATTCGATCGATTTGAAAATTTGCATTTGGATAAAGAATAATAATATAAAACCTCATGCGGAATTTCTTGTTGATCGCTCAACCAGAAATAAAATTAACCAATATATCCTTGACCACAAAACCGATGGAGTTGAGCTGATCACCTAATCAGAACCAAAGAAAATTGAAGAAGAATATTGGAGAAGAAATACTGAATATTTCCGTGATTATCGATTTGATTGGATTGAAATTTGTTGGAGATAGGAAATAACTATTTTAACTAATTTCGTGTGGATAGCGAAACCAAAGACCAGGAATATTTTAAAAAAAAATCTAATATTTCAGTGACAATAGATCCAAATTCGTTGAAACTTAACCGAAGAAAATTCAAGAGGACGAAAAATAGGAAAGCACAGATGTGATATTTAGAGCTTTTTGTTCATTTATGCGTTTATTGCTTCCTTGGTGTTCTTCCACACATCTGGCACAATGACATGTTCTCTAATAAAATCAAAGAATGATCCATGTTTTTTCCTACTTGGAGTCACGGACCAAGATTTCAGATTACTTTGAGGTCATCACTCATCAGGAAATACTTGACATATTGGAAGGTGGCTTGTTTTGAGCTGCCAGAAGGATAAATTTTCTAGTATTGTGGCTAGTATTTTTTTATGAGCCAGTCAGCTCTTTGAGGTATTTTTTGTTCTTTCAAAATACAGTCTAATGAATTTACTAAAAATGAGAAATGTCTTTCAATCGATCGTTCGTGTTAGAATTTTTCTGAAATCGATATAAGTAGTGTCCCATGTCTCATAAGTTAAATAAATTCAAAATTTTCTGGAAACGCTATTCATTTCGTCATGCTGCTCGATTACGGCATCACTACTATGTGGTACTTCTTGTTATGATTTTCAGCCATTTTTTTTAAGTGAACACAGATAAAATCACATACTACTGGCTCAGTTAACGAGAGTTCGAAATCGCAAAAATATCCAAATGTTAAAATTGATCTTGATATGATGCATTAAACGAATTTACCCCAGTCTTCGAAACACGATATTTCCAAGAAGTTCGGATATACGCATGCGCAACCAAATTTCAGCAAAATTAGAAGACGAAACATTAAAATCCTAGATGTTTCACCTTCGCTGAAATTTTCATGGCGTCATCTAAAGGATTTTTCAAGGAGAGATTTCTTTTCAATTTTAAGAAAAACCAGTTTATTTTATGAGAAAACAATAGAGGTTTATTTCATTCTTAATAGGAAGATATGCCACATTTGTAGCTGTATTTCCTCGATAACTTCACGAATTCCATCTTTAAGGTCTTGAATCGATTGTAGACCTTTGCATAGAGCCTATCTTTCACGTGGCGTCAAAGAAAAACTGCTGAAGTTGTGATAACGTGAATAACACGGTCAGTAATTTTTTTAAAACTTCTAGTTGAATAAAAACGTCGTCCACATCAATATCTTCGAATTCCGACCATAAATAGTAATTTACGTAACAAGTCCGGAAAATAGGGTTTTTTGGACGAATAGACAAAATTCCAGTCTGTGAGTCCAAAAAAACCATTTTCGGGCGTGTTGCGTACAATATTTTTTCGGCAACCATGTAAAATAACACTATCGCTGCTGCTTTCCATATTTTATTGCGATTGCGATAAAAAAACATGCAAATTTTTGACAACTAATTTCATATGAACTGTCAGCCGTTATCTCGGTTGCTATGGATTCTATGATTCTTTTCCGGCCTAGTCCGGGAAGTACGTACTTTCCGGACTAGGCCGGGAAATGCTACTTCCTCAGAGAAAAAGCGTCCAGGAAGTGCTCACTTCCCGGACGGTTGCCGAAAAAAAATATTAATCATAGCCTCATTCCCAACATTATGGGCTACAGCAGCAATATTCTCAGTTGTTCTTGAGCAGTTTCGATTCTTCACATCTTGTACTTGTCCCAACAGCTCAATTTTTCCATCAGTTTCACTATTGCCGGCCGAGAATGTGCTTCACGACTACCCAAAACTGCTTCAGTTTTGCGACTTGCAAAATTTTCCCCATTTTGTTGTGGATTTCAACAATTTCAATGTATTATTCAAGCATGTATCGTTTCATTTTCAGTAATGGTGTAATTATTACTTGTCAAATGTCGAAATATGACAGCTCCAAAAGTGATAGCTGTCAAAATAGTGCGCTATTCAAAATGAAACCTCTTATTGGAAAACCGTGTACAGGATGCGCAAATTACTATGTTTTAGAACTACAACTTATAACCAGAGAAAAAAGACAAAATCTGATACTCCTTTCTCGTTCTCTTTCTTTGAGAAACTAACAAGAGTAGTATTAATTTTTGACTATCTTCTTTTATTTTCGAGTTATAAGCGAAAAGTGGGAAAATGGTCATATCGAAAAAAATGTTTATCTCCTGTAACTCTGAAATTGCTCTGAAATTAAAACATCATCTAGGCACTTTTTCAAGTAGAATCCAGTGGCGTGTACGTCTTTTCAGCAGGGTTTTTAATGACGAAGCTATGACCCAAACTAATGTTTTTTCGAATGGGACACCAGATTTATGTGCCATTTTTTGAAAGCTTAATTTTTGTGATTACAGAAATATTAAACATCGTATGGTTTGTATCAATGTAAATGATATATAATACCCTTCTTCTGGAAGAGTCGAATATTATATGGGACCGTCTTCTATCCAAACTGAACAGATATAACAAATGTCATCGACATCGTATAGGACCTTTTAGAAGTTATAGCTCTTATAAGTATGTGTGGACCTATACAGATAGATGAATCAAGAAAATTTCTCAAGATGATCTGAAATGCAAATTACGAGTAGGAAAATCGTTACAAAATTGATCACAATGCTTCCTCTACCTTTGGTAAAAACGAACTAAAACTCGAATTAATTATGATCACACGAATACATTGTGATTATTAATAATAATAATCAGTTATGATCAATTAATAACGACTGCAATCATCATTTCAATTGAATATTAATTCCATTCCCACATAGTATATGGAAACAGCACGTGAAGATGGTGTTAAAACGTTCTCATCTTTGTTTATACGATTGCCAACTTGACGCAATGCACTTGGCCGAATTTTCACAACAACAACCGAAACCAAGGCTAAATTGCAAAAATCTATAAAACAAAAAATCGCGCATTATATAACGAAACGATCCACGATCAAATTTCGTGCAGTATAATTCTCGTGATATACCGCCAAATCCAAATTATCCGATAGGTATAATCATACATGTAATGATCCAGATCTCCGGGCATACCGCTAATTACTTTCTAATCTCCGTTTCCTCTGGATGCCCACAACTGAAGATTGGAGGATTAAGAGCATCAGGTCAGTCAGAACAGCAGCAACTTCATAATACCGTGAACAACGAGAACAGACGTTGAAAATCTGTGTGAAAGTTCTTATGACAGTGGTTTCCTCTCGCAAATTGGAGGAAGCTGTATCAGACGAGCTATTGATTATGCCGATTACATAAAGAGGCAGATCAGGGCGTTATGTAAGACTGGCATCTCCGTTTTAGCACGATGCGTGTTGATACACTGTTTGTGAAGAGCAAGATTTATGTGATTTTTTTGGTGAAGAGGTGTAGGAGACGTCGTGAAGAAAGTGAAAATTATTAAAGGATATCATGTAATTATTTTATATTAGCAACGGCATGACCTTAGCGATCGAATGAAAATGTCTTCGCCAGATAACTGCTTACAAAACAAATTGTTATGATATCGGTGCATACACGTTGATTTATATGAGTATGGCAGATGAAAATTAAATCAAAAATAACGAAAACCAATGATTGTTATGAATCAAAACAGTAAAGAGTTGATAACATTAACATTAGAAATTGCCCGGTCTAATACGTCATCAGTGACGTCATGCTCTTACTAAACTATAATATATTCTACATCGACTTTTGTGTTTCTTTGAAAGAATTGTGCTTTTGTCGCATCCATTAATTATAGGTATTTCATTTCGAAACCATTGTATTACATGGATTAATTTGGAAAAAAGTTTGTTGATTTTATTTATATTGAACCGATCTTAAGACTAATATTTAAATTTTATATTACTCTAAAAATGAGGTCAGCACTGAAAAGTCAGGAGCTTTTGAGTGCTAGCTAGTTCACGTGGCTTTCGTGCTCTAGGCACAACTGAACAGTATTTAAGTAGGTTTATCCTAGGGTGCAATTGGCACATGAATGGATGAGCTTTAAAACCTCCTTACTTCAGTACTCTCCTATTTTTTTTTCCAAATTCTGCTTGAATGTTTCACGACTCTGATGATGCTATCGACAAGAATTTTCGTAGGAAGCTTCGAAATGTTATGTCATATTCACTGGAGATTTTAATTGAGTGAGAGGGATCTGTTGAAACTGGAATTTTAGATTTTTTTTCGTTTTACTGATTAAATTTTCTATGGTTCAAATGGTGTAAAATATACACGCAAAATCTTATTTCGATCGAATCAGTTATCAAGGAAATATTGGGTATTTCTCGTATTCTTCGTTATATTTTTATGGTTTGATCAGCTTACAATTGTTGGGGTATTTCTCGTATTCTTCGTTATATTTTTATGGTGTGATCAGCTTACAATTGTTATTTTATATCAACTCCCAAAATCTAGATAATGATTTCGTGGTAATTACATTTCGAAATTTTTTGAATATGCTCTGATTCTGATTATTCGATCGACATGTATGTAGGTTGAAATTGTTATTTTAAATCTTAATTCAAATTTTATTCATTTTCAGAGATCGAGATCCGAACCTATTTGAAGATTTCAAGTTTCTAAGTCTTCTAAATTTCAGAGAGAGGATTGATCTATTCTAAATTTGTTGTTGGTTTGTTGGGAGGTGCCAAGAAATGTGAAGATATGAGAAGATACAAGACTGACGAAATTTTCGTGGAATGTCAAGTTCCTGCAGCATCTATCTTCAAAAAATTTGGGAATATCAATAAAAAGAATGATTTGATACAAAATAGATGAATTTGATTGCAATATAGACAAATAATCCCGAAGGAAATCAGATAAATAGTTAAACAGTTAACGATAATTTGTTTACTTCATCAAATAAAATGAAATGAATCATGTATTATTGACGAAATGAACGAAACAGAATAATATAATGCCACAATGATGAAGTAGTAACATGGTTAATTGGAAAATCTAAAGAATAGCCCAACAACCCATAATATAACAATATCAGTTCAATATAACAGAATAACCGACAGACACAAGGTACAAATGGAGAGATATCAGAAACACAGAATGGCGGATCAACAAAATAACAGAATGAGGGAAAGAAATAACAGAATTTCAGAATAATAACAAACAGCCTCACTTGCTCTGTATAGTATTTGTTTACTTTACGTATGACTCACGCGTGCCATTATATTACACAAGACAGTGTTTCTGCACGGTTTTGGGTATTTGAACTTCTTATATGTTTTTCACCTGGAAGTATGTCAGATTACCAATAAATATATCGGAAGTGTGCTTGCAATTCTTGGAAGTATAATTTCAAATTATTTCCTGTTATTAGTGAAATAACCTGTTGCTCAAACTATCACATTAGTTCAATGTTTTCGAGTTGAATTTCGTTGATTTATGCAACAATTCGAACAAAGGAAGTTGTGTTCTGAAAAAACGTGATACCTCCAAAAAAAATATCGGAAAATAAACCAGATAACAAAACAACATACTGCCACAATGATGAAGTCGAAACATGGCTAATTAAGGAATTTAAAAAATGACCCAACAACATAATATAACAAAATCAGTTCAGTGAAGCCGAATAATCGATGAACACAATGTCAAATTAAAAAGATAACAGAAAGAAGGAGGATCGACAAACTAACAGAATGAGGTAAAGAAATAACAGAATGTCAGAATAATAACAAACCGCCTCATCTGCTACGTATATAGTATTTATTTATATTACGTATGACTCACACGTGCCATTATATTACACAAGACAGTGTTTCTGCACGGTTTTGGGTATTTAAACTTCTAATATGTTTTTCACCTGAAACCTGGAAATATGACAGATTACCAATAAATATATATTGCAATTCTTCAAGGAATAATTAAAAATTTGAGGAAAAAATCGAAATAACAGAATATTGCCACAATGATGAAGTCATAACATGGTTAATTAGAAAAATAACCCAACAACACAACATAACAAAATCAGTTCAGTAGATCTGAATATACGACAAACACAATATTAATATAATAAGATAACATAAAGACAAAATAACAGAATGAGGGAAAAAAATAACAGAATGTAAGAATAATAACAAACCGCCTCATATGCTCTGTATAGTATTTGTTTGCATTACGTATGACTCACACGTGCCACTATATAACACAAGACAGTGTTTCTGCACGGATTTGGGTATTTAAACTTCTAATATGTTTTTTAACTGGAAGTATGACAGATTACCAATAAATATATCGGAAGTTTGCTAGCAATTCTTCAAGGAATAATTAAAAATGGTTTCCTGTTATTAGTTGAATAACCTGTTGCTCTGATTATCGCAACGGTTCAATGTTTCCAAGCTGAATTTCGTTGATTTATGCAACAATTCGAACAGAGGCCAGTTATGTTCTGAAAGAACGTGAGGCCTCCAAACAGATTTAAGGAAAATAAACGAAATAACAGAATAACTCAATGCCACAATGATGAAGTCATTACAGGGTTAATTAGAAAATTTTAAAAATAACCCAACAACAAAAAATAACAAAATCAGTGCAGTAAACAAAATAACAGAATGAAGGAACGAAATAACAGAATGATAGAATAAAAACAATCCGCCTCATTTGCTCTGTATAGTATTTGTTTACATTACGTATGACTCACACGTACCATTATATTACACAAGACAGTGTTTCTGCGTGGTTTTGGGTATTTTAACTTCTAATATGTTTTTTACCTGGAAGTATGACAGATTACCAATAAATATATCGGAAGTGTGCTGGTAGTTCTTCAAGGAATAATTTAAAATGGTTTCCTGTTATTAGTCAAATAACCTGTTGCTCTAATTACCACCATAGTTCAATGTTTCCAAGCTGAATTTCGTTGATTTATGCAACAATTCGAACAAAGACTTGAGACTTTCAAAACAGATGTTAGGAAAATAAACGAACGCTTTCAGAAAACCACACTCACGGTGTAGACCGTAGACCAAGGTCCCGGGTGAAATTACAATGTAAGAAATAAATTAATTGGGCTGCAAAAAAATGGGAAATGTGATCAGGTTCTATACCAAGGTGAAACGAGGAAAGTTAAGGAAAGGAATAACAGCCACCAGAATGCAATCAACCGGTTTTAGTAGGTGTGATTTTTAATCACTATAGACAATAGAGGTGGTATCAGTAATAACTGGGTGAACTCCGCGATTGTTCAGTGATTTGGTGCCCTTTCTTCTATGAATTGCGACAGTTGGCTCATTATGTGAATCTGTATGCCCTGATTCCCATCAAATACAAGTAATCTTTACAGGTAGAAGTTGTAAATACTGATCCCATTGTTTTTCAGAATTTCTTTCAATTAGTCAATCTCTAATCAATTTGTTCTCTCAATTTCATTATATTTACCTTTTTAGGTTTGACAAAAATTTTACTGAAATCAATGCCTGTGAGACAAAGAAATAGGAACCAATAATATATAATAATAAGGTGTTAGCAGAACAACATTTTTATTTAACTCCTATGGTATATTATGGGAGTGCTGATAGGGTATTTTCTCTTAGTTATTGTTTTCGTTTATGTTTCTCATCAGTTGCGATAATGAACCTATACTCGTAAGACCTGCTTGTATGGATATTGGTGAAAAGATTGTTTCAACAAATTGATTTTCCTGAATCTAAAACCCGATTCATCAATTTTGAAAGCAAAATATGAAAGTTGAAGATTTTGAAAATTATTTCTCGAAAACTTGACATATACGAAAATGAGATTGATACCATGTGTAACTAATATGACAGTTGATACAATCTTCAATTCGAGGATATCGGGTGTGGTAGTCAAACTCTATAAGATCTATCGCGAATTGTCAATTTACTGTAGTCGCTATGAATAAGTTGATACAATCTTCATTTCAAGTTATGAATTTTGAAAATTTGAGTCAAAATTCACAATGCATCACTGGGATGAATTATTCAAATTGATATTCATTGTGACATATTATTATTTTAGAGAGAGTATTTCGAATGATTCATATTAACATTTTGATTATCATTCTTTTTTGGCAGGTATTTCATGCACCTAGAGCGTATCGGCAAAGATTTAAATATTTCTCATTTTCATGGAAATTTCACCAATGTTGAAGAACAACGAATGATTCCATTTTCTCTGAAAAAATTGAATGCAAAATTTCCTTCTTCAGAATTTTACTACGTATTTCGAAAAATGATATGAAGTACGAAAAAATAAGGGAAACCTTCAATTTTTAACGTAATAAATCAAGTTAATTCTAGTTTATCAGAACAAATGGGTGATACTAACAAGTCGAATGATGTTTGAAAAGGTATTTTCAAAAATATTCACCTATATGTATACTCTCTGCTTCTTTGAGGTATGTAAACAAGGCATCATAAAAATATGAAATTCATTCTAAAAATTGAAAACACATAATCAAATTCGAATTTTGAAAGAAGATGGATTTTGAAGATATTTCATTTTGAACAAATTTTCGAATTTCCATATTCATCATTATACCACTGGTCCTTTTGTACTTCCCAGATAGCCAGAATTCCTCGAAGGTTTCCACAATTTCCATTCCTCTTATTCGATAGGAAAATATAGAAATCTATTTTGATATCAAAAAGTCTTTGTAAATAGTAAATTGATCTCATTTTTATCGATTTGAACAACAATATTATACAATAATTTGGAGTTGTCCACCTCATTTCTAATAACAAACATTATTTTTTATCATTCAAGGTCTGCTTAATTGAAAACTAACGAATTTCTGTTTAGTTCGTTTCTGAGAGAGTTATATACAAAAAAATTATGCAAGAGTTTCGAGAGGAAAAACTTACATTACTATTAGCAAACAAAATTTTATTGAGTATCATTGATACATGGATAATAATGAACAGTAATGAATCAGTTGTTGCAACCTTGAAAAATTATTAGAGTGATCTAGATACAATTCCTACATCTGCATCGATATTTTCTAGTGGAAATGGTAGCAGAGGATGATTACCATCGTCTGCATTTTCATTTGTTAATTCTTCCCCATAAGTTCACTAGTCTTTCCACCAAATGTTGCCAGGGTATTTCAGACAAGGTTAATCAAACACATTGGTATCCAAATGTATATTACTCGAAAATACAACTTTTCAACATCTCAACAAGAGAACCTTGTGTGTTTGAAAAGAGTATAGTATGTGATAAAACTGAGCACAAAAATATAGCCTATTATTGCCAGTTCATAGTTTTCATAGAGGTTTATCCTAGCCTCTGTGCAATCTATCTATTCTTGCTCTCATTTTTTTTTTCATAAAGAACTGCATACCTCATCAAGTAAAAGTTTCGCCTTTTCTGAGTCTTTTTCAAAAGGCTGTAGGTCTTATAAGCGATTCATTTTTTAGCCGGTGATGTTCTTAAACAATTAGGTTTGATTCATTGATGATGAATCCCTCTTAAAAATTTTTTTTCAGGCCCTCCATAAAACTGGTGAAACTTGAAATTTGTAGGGTAGGTTCTAATCTCGAATGATTTAGCCAGGAGTAGCTCTATTTTCAATGGAGAGTGATGTAAAATGACAGTTTTATGCAAATTTTCATTTTATTTTCATACCCAGAACCACAGTAATTTCAAGAAGTAAAACAAAATTACCCAATATTTCCGTGTCCACTTAATCGACCTAAGTAATATTTTGAGTGTTGATATGAAATAACAGTTTGAAGCTTCCTGCATAATTTCAAATTGTATGCATCATCAAAACCAAATAAAATTCAAGAATAATATTCAAGGAAAATATACCCAAAATCTTCGTTATTTTTTAGAATAATCAATGTCTTTGTGATGTGATATTCAAAACGTATCAAACAGAAAATGATAACCATGACCAAACATCTCCAGTAGCATCACCACCAAAAAAACCGAATCAACCCAAAATTGAAGACATACCCTGGTTGACGTTCTGGCAGTATCCAAGGTGCGCCTGAAGAACAGCCGCAGCAATTATGACCGTTAGCATGGTACTTGAAAGAATCACTTCCTGTCGCCTTAACCGACTAACACACTACCACACCCGCAAGACCAACGACTGCAGACACCGCTATCCTGCAAACTTAGCCGAATGGAACTTTCTATCTTATAAATGTTGACTTCTCGCCGAAGAAACCCCTCTCTTTCAATTCTTGTGGTGCACAACTGCTGGCTGCTGCTGCTGGTAGCAGGTTCAATTACCTTGAGATCCAGATGAAAGGGATGCTGCGATGGATCGCGGAAACATAGATTTTTTGAGGGTTACAGAGGCCGGACAACAGTTGTTATAAAATTGAATTATAAAAAATTAATCAATTATCTTTTACTTACTTTCGAAGTTTGGAAACAAGTGTATTTCTTTATACTGCGTTCTAACTTCTCAACATTATGTAGGTATTCTAATTCTATAATTGTGCATAAAACTGAATATTTCCCACATACATAAAATTGACAGGAAAATAATAAAGAAAAGCTACAGCGAGCGAAAATTGAATCGCTAAAACATCCCAATGCCAGCGGCACCACATAAAAGACTAAAACATATCAAATACAATTAGGCGTTCATCAGGTCAAGTAACTTGATATTTGAACCAACTAGTTGACTTGGACGTCAAGCTCTTGACAAATT
The DNA here is from genome assembly GCF_914767665.1 of Harmonia axyridis. Lineage (NCBI taxonomy): Eukaryota > Metazoa > Arthropoda > Insecta > Coleoptera > Coccinellidae > Harmonia > Harmonia axyridis. The sequence continues at coordinate 72,244,561 of NC_059501.1, forward strand.
ATATAGGCCTATAACTTTGCTTCCTCCGTTTTTCTTTCCGAAATTCAATTTATTATATTATTCAACGAGCGGTAATGTAGGTTATAACTCACGCAGATGAAGTTTACAGCACGAGCCGCAGGCGAGTGCTGTAATTCATCAAGTGAGTTATGACCATTACCGCAAGTTGAATACTATACTTTATCTATGACTATATCAATAAATACTAAGAAAAAAACACAGACTTAGAATAAAGACAGAAGGAATGAGAAATAAACATATGTGCTCGATACCGAGTACAAGAGAGATGGAAACTTAGTGTCACCAATCGCAATCGAACTATGTAGCTTCGGCTAGCTCGAATCCAGTACAGAGAACAGACATAGAACTTCATTGAAAATCTTAATTGTTGCCTATAAAAATGCATTAAAATATACCTACCAAAAACATTCCCTGTAAACGATGACTTAATGATCTTACTGCTGCACCAATCTTGAAAATTTTTTCAAACTCCTTCATATTTTTTTCGGGCAAGTAATTCTGTATGGTAACATTACCTGTTCGTCTTTTGGAAATGTATACCTATATAATATTTCATCTTCACTATCTGAATTAATCGTTTTCAGCAAAACATTCACAATAATTAGATATCAACTTAATTCGAAAACGTCAAAATTATTAAAAAATTACCAAGTGACATTCCCTCGGACATTCCTTCCCCCAATAACAATAATGGAATGTTCCCTTTCGGCCAATCGAATAGAAGCAGAGAAGTATAGAAGCACAGATCCATATTTTCCGATTTATTATAGTGAGTCATTATAACTCACGCTGTTTGTTAATAGATACTATAAATTGCTCAAAAGCTGTTGATTAATGAATATATAATTCAATAGAAGTAGATAAAAAAATATATATCATGATGGAATTGAAGACGAATTAGAAAAAAAAGCTATTAAAATTGTAAAATATTTAAAACTCATTTTTCAATTCGAAAACTATAAAAATGAAATACAAAGTCATAGGTATTAAGATGAGATGCTGATATGCAGCTGAAACAAGGAAAGCAGTATTTAAACCGATTTTCTTACCACATTATATTACGTACAAATCAGATTAATCGTTGTATATTGATATGATTTCATGGAATTGTTATAAAAAAAACAAATTCATATAAATACAAAAAATAAATAAATAAATCGCATATCCTAAGAAACGACTCATTTTGTTTTATGTAGCTATAGAGATTAAGGAATTCACACCTTGTGTAAGTGAAAAAAATTGATGAATAAATGTCCTGATAAAATAACAATAGCAAAGAAGAGTTTTTATTCTCATTGAACGCAAACAGTTCACCTGGTTAATTTTGCATTTCTAGGCCATTTTTCAATCTACGTGACTGTCATTGATGTCATGATACCTAAAAGGAATAAATCAACTACCATTTTTTTCGAAATCATCGAACATAAAACGCAACATTCCAAGCCAGAGCCAACAAGAGAAAAATAAGTACACAACCCAATTTGTCAATTCTTCAATCCAATATGAATTCAGCAATAATTTCCAAGGATATCCGACCGATTGGCTTCGCCATTGGACCGAGAAAATCAATTCTGATGTTGCTCCGTTACGTTTTTGACGAAACCCGACCGATGGCTGGGATAAAAAAAAGTTTGTTTGTCAACAGCCAGATTTGAGTTTGCTCTGTTATATAATTATTTGGAAAGAAGCGATTGTCTTGAGCTTAGTCATGGATTAAGCGTTTGGAAATTGTTAATTTTAATAAAATTATAATAAATTGTCGTCTTGAGCAACGTGAATAATGTGGCGGAGAATTATCAATTGTAGGTACATTCTATAGGCTCACTAAATCAAGATGTTACAATAGCAGAAAATATTTATTCAAATTTGAACTCTCCTATAACTATTTCTACGGTTCATATTAATCAGGGCGGAATTAAATCGAATAATTATAGGTACATCCTACAAAAAACACTGTTTTTTTACATTTCAGAGTACTATTTTTTCAAAGGAATCTATATTGATCTCCTGCCTTGGAACATCGTATTCGCAAACTAGAGGATCAGTTCGATAAAGCAAACAACACTATATAAAATCATATAAATTTGACTGTTTTAACCAACAAACTCTAATTCACATACACTCTGTCCGTAAAGTATGGAACAAATTCATTTTTAGCTAAACAGACCATTTTAAGAAATAATCCTGAAACACGTCGAATTTTATTTCAATCTACCGTATTTTAAAATAATAATCTAATATACAGGGTGAATTACTTTCGAGTAATGACGTCACCATAATTTTTTTTAAATGGAACAACACCATTTTGTCTCAATTTTCGGATTACTCTAGCTGAGCTGATTCCAAAAGTGTATCACATGTTGATTCCAATTGATACAGGGTGGACAAAAATACAATAGTTTTGTGTGTGCCCATAAAGTAACGCGTAACATTCTTCATTAGTTGAATTAACAATATTATCAAAAATACTAATTGTCTAGCGGCAATTGATTTGAATGTAACACTCTGTACTTTCTTACATTTTAGATTAATAAAAATGAGCTGTTTCCTAACATGTTTGGTACTTGTGTTCTAGCAGACAGAATATGAAAGAAATTATTTCTTATCAATTTAAAAACATGTAATGAATGTAACAAACTACAGGGTGTTACATTCAAATCAATTGCCGCTAGACAATTAGTATTTTTGATAATATTGTAATTCAACTAATAAAGGATGTTAAGCGTTACTTTATGAGCACACACAAAACTATTGTATTTTTGTCCACCCTATACCAATTGGAATCAACATGTGATACATTTTTGGATTCAGCTCAGCTAGAGTTACCAGAAAATTGAGACAAAATGGGGGTGTTCCATTGAAAAAAAATTACTGTGACGTCATTACTCGAAAGTAATTCACCCTGTATATTAGATTATTATTTTAAAATACGGTGAATTGAAATAAAAATCGACGTGTTTAAGGATTGTTTCTTAAAATGGTCTCTTCAGCTAAAAATGAATTTGTTCCATACTTTACGGACACTGTGTATAATTTTTATAAGCGTTTCGACAGCAGTGTTGTCATCTCAAGAAACTATAGTTTTTCCATGCTCAATTCTTTGGATCAGATTTTGGTTACTACAACTTCATTATAATATTTAGTCCAGGTTGAACTTAGCTTCATATTCATATCTTCATTTCGTAAAACCTCAACGAAATGCTTCAAGTGAAAGAATAATATTTGAACACTCATCCATACAAGAGCCAATTGAATCCATTAATTTACCCATATAGGGATGTGGTATCCAGAGCCAAAATAGGCGTATGCAAGGAAGAGCTCCCAAAAGATCTGACAACACATTAATGATATTATCTTCAATAATAAAACTTTGGAATAGTTACAGAAAAAAAAGATAACCACAGCCTGAAATTTTGATAGTTCAGATTTTGAAATGTGTAGTATCCAAAAATAAAAAAAAAACTACCTCCATCCACCGTCCAGAATTTTTTTATAAGTAATTGGAGAATGAAAAACTGCAAACTGCATGAAAATTGGTGGAAAAATCAATTGCTATATCGTATTGATCTCCAGTTCAAAAATACAATACTTGAAATTTTAAGGCTAGAAAACAAGTAAAAAAAATGATATTTGCGAAAATTTTAATGCACATAGAGTAATTCTAATCATTCATTGCTACAAGATGAAAATGAATGCAGTATTTTTTATCGATAAAGTCCTTACACTAAAAGTTTCAGAGTTTAAATTTTTGAATAATATAATAGCTGTCGATATCGCCATTTCACTATCAATTATTGCTGAAGTTCTTTGGAAGCAGGTTTTTGTATTTTCCTGCAAATATGGTGAAATACCTTCAGTATACGATACTATAACAAATACACAAATACAAATATCAAAATAATTGAGATCATCAATAAGTATTACAGTTATAGTGGATACGTTTATTTAGGTTATATTAACAAAATGCCTCACGTGTGTACCAAAACGTACCACAAAATTTATCACAAAAAGTAAAAATATTATGTGTTATGTCTTCTCTTCGAGTCCACCGTCCATCAATCTTTTCTGTGATGAAACACGATTACACTCGTACGGTACAATAGAAATTTTGAAAAAATATAAAAAAAATTATTTACGTGACCCAGTGGTGACGCCAGGTTTCAAAAACAGGGGTGGCCAAGAGGGGGCCGGATTTTTTTTTTGGGGGCCGAAGTAAAGCGAAATTATAGTTTTGCCAATCTTTTAGCCTTAGTATATGTCAAATTTTAGGGGGGGGGGGGGGTCCCACCCTGCCCCCTTCCTAGCGCCGCCACTGGCGTGACCACGAAATCAATCAAATTGAGATGTTGGATGTTTTTCAATATTCATAATGATTGATAATAAGATTTGTCAAAATATGAAATTCAGAAACGACTCAATCGATAATGAATCTCAAATAATTGGTCTCGATGCCGAGAAGATTCTTGCTTGGTAAGGCATCTTAAAATGATAACGAACTCAGACTTTCAATAATCTCTAAATGGCTCAAATTTGAGAAATCCTAAATATGATGAATATTTTTTAGTATCGAAAAAAATCTAGAAGGTTGAAATCAGGCTATAATGCAAGCTATATGTTACCCCCAGGTCCCCCATCTACTCGTCAAGGTGGAAAAGAAATAATATAATTTCTTCAAGAGAAATGACAGCAATATTCTGGTGACGCTTCGATTATCATCCCATCAAAAGATAAACCTTAATTTTTTTCCACGTGGAAATAACACTAGAAAGGTCAATGTTGAGAATGTAACGAAGACAAGTCCATGTAGGTCAACACATTCATTTTTAATGGATCATTGTGTTCGAGTAAATTACAAATAGATACATCTTTATTCTTTAAAATTCCCCCGTTACACTTTTATAAATAAAGTTCATCATTCATTGAGTAACTCTTCAACTGAATTCATTAAATATACGATTTATCACGACTTTATGTGTGGGTTTCATGATTTAGAAATCGCTAAATCAATTTTTGAGTTGCCCTCTTACATTGCAACGAAATTCGATTAACGAATGATATTCATCAGTTTGTTGACATTTTTTCAATATTTCCATTTATATTCAAATTGAAAATTTAATTTGGAAATATCCATAAAGAATGAGGAAGAAATGAGTGGGTGTAATGATAAAAATGAGTTGGTAAACTGAACTCAATTTTTCATCGATATGATCAAGTATCTGTGAAATTGCTTTATTTGTTTGGTTTAGGCCAACTTTATTTGATCATTCTCATCCTTTCGATGATTCAGAGCATAACTGAATTTTACTCTGGAAAATTCCTGAATATGTCATCCAAAATTTTTCGATAACATTCTTGTGAATAACTGCTGGGCCAACTATCTAGAAATCACATCACACCGAATTGAAAATTAGAAAAGATTTTTTTCTCCGGTTAACCTGGCACTCAAGTTGCAGACGACAGTTTAATTCTTCTCGATACTTGTTTTCTTGAGGCGAAATGTATCCACCATAGGAAATTCAGCTATTTGAAATTTTGACTTGCCAATTGCAGAATTGACAACATATACTCTTTCGTTTCAATCCGTACATGAGCTACATTTATAATTGATCTTTATCAACAACTAATTACTTCGAAAACATGTTTAAATCTGAAATTTATTCCATCAAGGAACTCATTCAATCTGTACTTATGAGATTCAATAACCGTGTAGGCAAGCCCCCCCCCCAGAGATTTTGATTGTCTCATTTTTCAGCACCCTCAATATAACTTTCTCAATCCAAAGGGCAAGGAAAAAAGAAAGTAATGGATTCACAACAATTTTCCGGTTTTCAATGACAATCATGGACGCCTTATCGTTTTTCAATGATTTTCATTTTGCCCCCCCTGAGAAAAATGTCTGCGTGCGCCCATGGGAGCAATATAAACTAAGTAAATCGCTTGGTTCACGCATAACACAACTATTATTATTGGTCAAGGGGTCATAAAACCTATCCGTCCTTCATCCTTTAACAGACTGCTAGGTTCGTACTCGCAACGGAATGTAGAAATCAATTGTTTTGAATCAATAAATTGTTATTTTGAATAAATTCGAATACTTTTTAATGGGAAACTTTACCCTTCCATTGGGCACCCCACCACATTTGGATGCGGCGCCGGCGCCACTCTGAGTCTTGCTCGTCACTGGCTTTCATGCTGATAATCAGAGTAAAAGCAATCAGAATTGAAAAAAGAACTAATATCAAATTTTGATTTTGCTTATGAATGAATAATAACAATAATTCCAAAGTTTCACGATGATCGCGTCACTAGAACCGTAGAAAATTCAAACCTACTAAATTCAAAAATACCTGATGAAATTTAATTCAAACGTATGAAATAATAGTTTCAACGTTTATCACAAATTTTAGTGGGATTTTATCTTTATTTTAATGTTTCAGTTGAAGTTAGTTAAACTATTTTCCATAAGTTAAAGAGTAACAAGAGTAACATTTGTTAAGAAGCGATGATATTTTTCATCTATTTATCTTTACCACAGAAAGAGACGAAAGAGTTTCAAATAATTTTCACTTGAGCCTTTTCTTTTTTTGTAATATCTTGACCAAATTGCGTAAACGACACTAATCATCGATGTCAATTATTTTGAAAAAATAATAAAATCATAATTTCGTCATGAATTTCAGGATTATAAAAAATATTTTCACAAAAAAGCAATCGAGCAACCAATTCGTGATGAATATTTCTACAATTTTTATCTTCTGCTGACTGTTTAAAAGCAAAAGGATATAAGCGATAGCAGGAAAATTCCTATTTGCTTCCTCTTGCTTTTCAACAGTTAATATATCCTGAATTTGAATGTAAAATTGCTGGATTTTTCAATTTCAGATAACTCAGCACCATCTGTGCGGGATTATTCGAACGATAGATCACCGCGTACAGTACACTGCATGAAATTCTCGGTTTTAGTTCTGCTATTCTCTAATAGATGGCCGGTCGTTTCAGCTGACTGACATCAATTAGAAAACTATACTACATAGTTAGAGTTCAAAACTTCACACAAAGATGGCAGTGCACATGTCTTATATTCCGAAAATTGAATTTGATTTCGAAAAATTGTTTTGAGAATGTTTGAACAATTTTACAACTGTTGGGCCAGTGAATATAACATATTGTCTGTTGAGATTTGAATGCGTGCATACAGGTAGAGATTTTACTGATTTTGAATCACATATTTGAAACTTCATTGTTATTCTTGGAGATTAGAATTTGGTACGAATTAAAAATATTGAAACCATAATTTTGAAATGTTTCAATGTGAAAAAAAATTCAGAAATCCTTCACCATTTTTTTATATTCTTATTGTTCTATATTCTCTCGTAGAGCATCGTATTTGGGACACGCTGTATATAGATAGATAAAAAAGGAAGTATTAGAAAACTAATCGGAAAACAATAACAAAGCGAGAAATACAATGATAATATGATATAGAAATATCACTCCAATTGAAATATCGGAGTATTTGCTACATTCAATGCAACATCGCTGAAAGAATTTTAGATCGATAAAAATCTAAATTTTATTTTTCGCTAAAACTTCTGTCTATAGATTATGTATGAAAATTCGGAGTTGTATGAAAGCACAGCTATTCCACGCAGAGAGATTTTTCTTCATAATAATAAGATTATTACTAAGATATCTAAAAATATCAACTAGTGTGCCCGCAATCTTTCGAAAATATTTTTGAAGGAACCAGTTTTCTTGGATTTTGCGGATATTGCACTTAATTTTCATTTGATTTCCGCATGCTCTGGCGCTCGCATAAAATTGTGCTGTTATGATAATTGTATGACCATTTCACTATAAATCGCTTTCCACGAAAAAAATTGATGTTTATCGCTGTAGTTTCCATGGAAATATGGCACAAAATAGTGCCATCTAGGGAAGAAAAGGCAATTACAGTCGATCTCGGGTCAGAGGTTTCAGAATTATCTCAAACAAAATATAATCAGCAAACACACCAATAGATACCTTAATCATAACAATCAACAAAAAGTTGGATATACAAGTCATAGTGTGTTCAGTAATATTTTCATTATGATTATTATCAAAATCAAATAATTTGTGTCTTCAATTTCATGTCATTTTTGGATCCACCAAAGAATTCAAAATATAACTAAAATCTGCATCGGTCCAATCGGAATTCGCAAAATGAGTGCATTATCATTTCTGACAAAAAAGTGATATATTTGGGAAATATCAATAGTGAAAACGATAAAATTGTTGTAGGTTTGCGGTATTTCGCACTATATCTCAAGCCATTGATTCCAAAAGTTCGTGTTCTGAACCTTTCGCAATATTTCGTCAAGATCACTCCATTCATACAGGATATACTCATAGAAATCACTTCCATATGATTCATCTTAAAGAAGATTACTAATGGAATTGACATAAGAGTACCACAGATGTATGAAGCCTACGTAAATCATTTACGTAAATGGAATTTATCCTTTATGGAATGCAGAGATTTATCAGGAATAATTATGTGGGGAATATTTAATTCAATTGCCCCAGATATCATTATATCTATAAATTTCTTTATAAAAATTCTGTTTTCAAATTTGAAGAACAGTGACGGCGCCACTTAAAAAAAATGAGGGCCTTGTTTTTTTGGAAAGGGGAGCATGATTTTTGAAAGGGAGTCAAATTAAAAGGAAAAAGGAAGAATAGGAAGTATTATATATATATATTCATAAATTTTCTCAAAAAAAGATGATAATGCTGATAATGAAAAAAAAATTGAACATATACAAACAGAAAGAAAACTATTATGAAATACGAAATACAGGGTAAGAACTATTCAGAGGGGCACTACAGGGATATCGAAAACCGTTAGAGATACAGGGTGGCTTGAATTACAAAAAAGTTGCGGAATTTAGGGATTGGTGTTAACAGATCCAAAATATCTTCAATGGTTCTCGAGATATCTGGAGAAACTAAAAACGAGATTTTCTTTTTTTCTGTATAACTCATTTGTTTCTGGAGATAACTTCACGATATTTGGTTTGTCTTTAAATTGTGAATATGGTCTAAAACAACTAGGGTCATGGATGGAGACAGATTATAATGTAGGATTTCACATAATATGCCTGTGTGACTTTAGTATATTTGTGTGTGCCGTGTCACATACGCTTGGGGAATTTATTATTATCGGGAGCCGCCGGGACTCGAACCCGGCACCTTGTCGCATCTCAGTGAGTGAGTCTACATTCTTAACCTCTAGGCCACCGAGTGCTGTGTTTATTGTTGCTATGTGGAGCTTTATGAGAAGCCGCCACAATAATATAACTACATGCTCAGGATTGCAAAAGATTGGTTTAGAGAGGATCGGCAATATCAAGGTTGGGACACCCTGATCCAAACATTTGTGACATTTTCTCACAATTCTGATTTTTTTTAATTTTGAGCAGGGAACGGTCTCTCTATCGTATACACGATAACTTTCGAATGGGTGGAGTTAGAAATTTGGAGGTTAGGTTGAGTTCTTCAATGGGCGCATGAATGAACCAGATACCAAAAGCTCCTGCCTTCACGTGGGCGCTTTCCTGGTTCTTTTCTTCCTGACCCTATTGGGAACATTATTTACAGAAACTTTAACTATAACTTCTTTCTGGAGTCCACTGTGTTATTTTAGCCACCCATAGGCGAAAGGAAAAAAATTATATTGAAATGGACAGTGTTATATTTCAAAAAAAATTTCAATTAGCGAAATGGAATTTTGAAATAATATATAAGGTAATCCATAAAAAAGTGATATCGCAAAGATATCGCAAAAACTGCGATATCTGGAAATGCAATCAGTACGCAAATGTAGTCTACAATATTTATTATTACCAGTTTTAACTAAAGGGTGTTTTTTTAGAGCTATAGAACTTTAAATTGCAATAAAACAATGATGAATTACTCGATTTACATGAATTTTATTTATCCGCAAGATAATCTTGTGGCATTACATTTTAAATATGATTTCTGGCATATGACCGCCTCGGCTGACTCGGATGTAGTCCAATCTGGATGTCCAATTTTCGATGACTTTTTCCAACATTTGTGGGCGTATATCGGCAATAGCACGGCGAATGTTGTCTTCCAAATGGTCAAGGGTTTGTGGCTTATCCGCAAAGACCAATGACTTTACATAGATAGCCCCACAGAAAATAGTCAAGCGGTGTTAAATCACAAGATCTTGGAGGCCAATTCACAGGTCCAAAACGTGAAATTAGGCGGTCACCAAACGTGTCTTTCAATAAATCGATTGTGGCACGAGCTGTGTGACATGTTGCGCCGTCTTGTTGGAACCACAGCTCCTGGACATCATGGTTGTTCAATTCAGGAATGAAAAAGTTAGTAATCACGGCTCTATACCGATCACAATTGACTGTAACGTTCTTGCCATCATCGTTTTTGAAGAAGTACGGACCAATGATTCCACCAGCCCATAAAGCGCACCAAACAGTCACTTTTTCTGGATGTAACGGTGTTTCGACATACACTTGAGGATGAGCTTCACTCCAAATGCGGCAGTTTTGTTTTTTGACGTATCCATTCAATCAGAAGTGCGCTTCATCGCTAAACAAAATAAAATGGACGTAGTGCGCGATACGTATTCCGCACAGAACCATTATTTTCTAAATAAAATTGCACTATTTGCAAGCGTTGTTCAGGCGTGATACTATGTATGATGAATTGCCAAACCAAACTGAGAATAAATCACTTGACAGCTGTTAAATCGGTCGCCATCTTGAACAGTAATGCCAACTTGAAGTTATATACCTCGAAAAAAAACACCCGTTACTTCGAAAGATATCGCATTAGTGGAAATGTGTGAATGGAATAATTAGGAAATCACCCTGTAGCTCAGAAACGAGCTGCTAGCACTAATCTGTGGTTTCATCGAAATCTATCACATCGCGTTAGGTTCTATTCTAAACCAACAAACCCAGCCAAACTTACGAATTTGATAAACCCTAAACAACAATTGTCAAGACGCCATCTAGTATGATAGCGAGAGAACGGACGTACACCGAGTATATCGGCGCCTCGCAGGCGTCCCAGACGTCGATGGATGACTCGACTGGAATGAGTCGGAATTTCCAGTGCAAATGCCATATTTGCCAATTTCGTGGGTCGGCCAGCTATTGACTCTGATGCAGAGAACGCGGTGAATCACATTGAAGTGTCTGGTTTTGTAACAGGCCGTTGAATCCCGATCAGAAAAAGGGATTTGTCAAGCCAATATCGATGACCGATTCGCATAGGTATCTTGTGATTGTCTCATCTTTCGAACTTATTGCAGGTCGAACGACCACTAGTTATCATCGGACTGGATATACTCACCGACATTAGTAGTGTTGCGCTAAGGTGGAATGATATCTCTCACTTGATTTCATCAAGAATTGAATTATAACATTTTCAATGAACTTTATTGATATGTCATCAAAATAATAGTAAGTAAATTGGTATTTGGTCACTGCTGCTGCTGAGTACACTCCTGTAATAGTTTAGACCAGTGGCGTCCCGCGATCTGTTTAAAATATGGTGCTGCTGAACGTTAGAAAAAGCAACTAAAATTTGGAAGCATTTAAGTACGAAAAAAAATGACAGAATGTTCGGATCATTTTCAGAAAAAAAGTCCTATAACAAACGCCCACAAACGCTTTGTTTTCGAGTTTTTCAATTTTTTTTTAAAACATCTTCCTTCTACAAAATACCTACTTAACTTGAATTCGGCATATATCTATAGATGTGCCAAGTCAAGTATTATTATATGATATGTTAATCTTGAATAAAAATTGACAGGGTGATATTTTTACGGAACAGTACCCGTTTCTTTCCTCCAGAACTCTTTTTTGGTTGACCACTGGTAGTTTAGAAAAAGAAACCATTACTACACTTTTTGATTTCTTGTAGTTTTGTCATATCTGATTCCGATTTCGACTTCGACAAAAAAATTCCAAATTATTCTCTAGTAATCCTCATGAAAATCCAAAATTATCATATAGATCTCGATAGTAGGCTGTGATAAATTAATTAATTATAAGTTTTGGTACTTATTTACTTCATCTGCAGCGAAGATTAATAAAGATTCGTTAAATTTCCGGTATAATCATCACAAAAATGATGGAATAAAAGAAATACCTTGTATCTCGAAAACAATTCGTTTGCGGGATCATTAGGGATTCACAGCTCATTAACTTGATATTCAATCTACTTTACTTGAGCTTGACCTGAAATCAACTCAAGTTCAAGACAAGTTGTAGTTTTTCAATGTCAAGTCAAATATTTATTTATTAAGTGACTAAAGTTAAGTAGACTTAACATTAAAAATCTACAACTTGAGTTGATTTCAAGTCAAGTTGCTTGAATATGAAGTCAAGCCGTGAATTCCTAGGGGTCATGTTTATAGGACTTTTTTTCATTGAAATTTTTCAAGGAATCTCTCATTTTCCTTTGAATCTCAGATCTAGGAACATACTGTATAAAACGAAAAGAATAAATCGAAAAAATCTCTTGGAAATTAAAAAATTTCACTGTCTATCTAGTCTAGATACATAATGGAATTAAATCGGTTTGTTATTCAGTACTGAAGGGTCTTCCATTAGGAATTATATAATTTGAAATGGTGATAATAACAACACTGTGTATTATTTCATGGAAATTTTACGTCATTTTTGTACAGTAGGTTATGTCATTTGATCATGGAAAGATACACGTTTCCACAATGTAAAGAAGTGTTTTAAATATTTTATCGAAATCTGTACGCATTTGTGAATACTGAGAAAAATTTAAGAAGAATGGACGACAATATTTAGTTAATCGACTAGCTCTAAAACCTCTGTTTCGACAGTGTTCACAAAGTGTTGTTCTCAGAGAACGTATTTCAAAGTTGCTCAGAAAAATCGCTTCCGCTCACTAAACATGTTGAGCATGCGCTTACTAATCATAACAACTGTTGTGTCCGCAAAACGCAGCCATTGAAGACATATTTAAATGTGGTACCAAGTACGATTCAGTACTTGGCACTGGGTAGGTATTGTGGGAAGAAATATTTACTTCCAAATTTATCTACAACACGACGAATTCATTTACTGAATAATGAATTATTTCCTACATTTTTCTCTGTATTCACAAATGAGCACTGAATTTTGTAAAATTCATCAATTTCTGAACGTGGAAGTGTGTATCTTTCAATGATTAAATGGCAGAAAAAATTGAGAATCAAAAATCAATAACCCCAAATCGACAGAATTGAGATTTTGGTTATTGCTATGAAATAATTTCAAGCACTGTGAAAATTTCAAACTGATCAAATCATACGATAAATAGAAGCTTCAAAGAGAATATTGAAAAAAAAAAATCATATTTATAGATCTGATCAGATTGAGATTTTGCGTGTATAAAGGAATAAGCATTTCAAACTCAGTAAATTGAAGCAGCTGAATATCGAAATATTCTAATATTGATGATAGATATACTGAACAGATATTGATAGATCACATATCCAAGCTTGTGGAAATTTGGAAATAAAATAAAAATTTCAACCTTCGTGCAATCGAAATAAATATGAGGAAAGCTCTGACGATTAGAGAAAATCTCCTTCATCCATGTAAAAAGTATTTGGATCTCAGTAGAACACTTCATCACAGGCTTTCTCGAAGATCATTGTTGTCTAAGGAAGCCTATTGATATTAGGATCATCAGAAACCCAGTCAGAAACTAACTAGTGCTTATTGAGAAAGTGGGAACAGCTTTGATTTAGATAATCCAGTAATATCTCCATGTTCAGGATCTACAAGGAAATATTTATTCTCAATTTTTAAATGAGTTCAAAGTCTCCAAAAAATTAATATCTGTATTGACTTTTCATCAAAAATTGGAAGGTATTTTTGAAATTTGCGAGTGATTTTGATACGTGTTTCGGGTTATGAAGATTTCCAAAAAAAAAGACATCTTATATCAACATTTTTTATTAAGTACAAAATAAATACAAAAGTAAAAAAGGAACTATTCACATTCATACATAAATACAAATTTACATCCTACACGTTCACTTTTTATACAATAATACTAAAAGGTTTTCTTGAATGCCACAGTGGAAAGAAAATAAATTATGCACAATAAATTAAATAAATAATATACAAATGGAATGTCATACGTTGAAATTCTTTCCTAGCTATAAAACTATACAATGACTATACATAATATACAATGAATACTGATATTGTCAGTTGAAAAGATCAATATGAATTGAGCTTGTTGAGACTTAATCTAAGAAACATGAACTGTGGATTCGAAGTAAAAATTTTTTTTATTCGTTTTATTCGTTCTGTAATTGCCTTCGAGATTACTATCCGTTAATGACTCAATTTCAATGAAGCTTTACCGATATTTCAAATGTGTATGAAATCTAGCGGTAGAGTGATACTTCAAATTAGCTGTCTCACTATTTTGAAATGAAAGTATCAATGCAGCTCATTTATTATCAGTTTTTGTGTGATTAGCAACTATTTAGACTGTAAAATTGCGTCCGATAAAAACGCCTCTACGCTACTAAGTCTCTCCTCAGTCACATTCACACAAATTTTTTTTGGATCGATTAGGAGAATCGATTATATCACAAATGTCCTAGAAGTATTATCACAGAATGAGAAGACTTATAAAAAATATCATTTAGGGTTTCCTAATTTCTAACACTCTATTGCGGTTGCGTGGTCCCTTCTTCCCTTTGAGTGCCTTGTTTTTCAATTGTGTTAAAAACCATTTTAAATTTTTCAATACTTGGAGGTCGTAAAAAAATGACTCCGTAAGATTCATCTCAGAGGGTAGAGTTATACCCATTTTTTCCAAAGGTATCTTCCTAGTAGTTTGGTTGGGTACAGCTAATTTAACCTCACAAATGAGAGCCCTGAGGTTGTTTTTGGCATCGTAAAGGATTTTGTCCCGTTTGACCTTGTCAAAGTATCCCGGAGATTTAATCGGAGTACATGAAAGTACTTCTAGTGCTCCTGCAAAGTACTGCAAGGTGGTATGAAGCTTCCTCAGTTTTCTTTCCTATAAAGAAAAAAATGAATCAATAAAAATATACAACAACAATTGAAAATTAAAAAATGAATGAAAATTGAATTCCTTGATTGATGTGAACAAATTTTTAAAATAATAATCTACAAGAAATATTGGAAATTTAAAAATGAAGAATCTATTTTTTTTACATTCTGATAACCACAGAACCTGTCATAGAATGGGATGGGATTCCAATCAGAGCAAGTTTGTTCTGTGAAAATGAAATGAAAATTATAATTTTGTTTTAAAACTCTGGAATTCTGATATTCAATAGTCGAATGCGACAAAATTCATAATAAGTTGGCAGCAAAACTTTAGGGAATCTATTGATAGTAAAAATTTTTTGAAGGATGCAATTAATAAGAGTTTTCCAATAGGAAGTTTTCGTCATTTCTTCTGTCATGTGTCTTCCCTAGGTTATGCCATTCAATTATTGGAAGATATACGCTTCAAAAACTTTCAGGAATTGAACAATATTCTTTGAATCAGCAGAGAATTAAGAATATTTCATAGACGACATATTCAAGTCACAATAAAAGAATGCATTTTAGAAGGATTTGAATGTGTTGCCAAGTTCGGTTCAGTACTTGATAGTGATACTCTATTATAGAAAGAAAATTCACTTTCGAGTTTGTTTACAGTACGATGAATAGTGAGTACATACTATGAATAGTATGTCGACTTGAATTTCCCTCAATATTCACAAATTAGTACTAATTTTGATGAGACAATTTTTAAACGTTGTCTAAGCGTGTATCTTTCCATGATTGAATGGCTTAATCTTATGAACATAGATGATATGGGAAAGATCAAAAAATATTACACAGTGTTGCAATTATAACCATTTCAAATTGCATTTTTCCTATCAGAAAATCCCAGTGTTTACGGATGTAAATATTCTCTACCAATTTCCGTCTCGAATCTGATAAAAACAAATCGCGTGAGTCTAGGTGTGTGGGAACCTAATCTCCTTGAAAAAAAAAAGGATTTGTTTTGAGATTTTTTTTTTGAGATGAATTAATCGAAAAATTTGTACGTATCACAACAAGAGTTCAATGAATCAAGGAAACCTCCAATAATTATGGAATTCTTTACGTGGTACAAAGAATAAATTAGAACATGAATGTTTTTGTACGTTAATTTTTTTTTTGAAGCAAAATGATATTGATAGAGACCATGGTTGTGTAATTCGTATCAAATTGATATTTCAAATTATACAAATGACTCTTCATCTGCACTAGTGTTGAAAGTGAAAGTTAAATATTGCTAGTTGACTCCAGTTGAACATGAATTTAGAAAGGAAAATTTTGATAAAAAAAAATAAATTTCTACTTACGAATCTTCTGGGATGGCTAATATTTCTGATCATCGGGACAACATTCAGCCATTGGAGGTTTTGGCGATGGTATTTGAGATTGTGAGTCTGTTGAAAAATAAAGAACGATCATTAATCAATCAATGATTTACACTTCATACCAGTAGTCAAAGAATCGCTACTGCTGATAGAAAAATCTCTTTCCAAGTTATAAGTGAAGTTGAGAAATATCGGTCTCAGGAACACAAAAACTTAAAGATAGGCAGTCTAAGGGCAGATATTTTGGAGTGGTATATAAGATCAACTGTAATGACTGTAATGCTTGTTACGTGGGCTAAACAGGTCAATATTTGAACAACAGATCGGCTCAGCACTAGAGGGATTGTAGGAATAAAAAGGATTCTACAGCATTGTCTGGTCACGCTTTGTCATCAAAACACAGTTTTGATTTTCAAAATGTTGAAGTTTTAGGTTTGAACTTTAAACGTTGTTTCAAGGAGATGTTATATATCAAAAAAGTGCAGCGTACTGATGTTAGTACACTGTGTATTGCATATTCCAACTTAATACAAAAATGTTGAAAGCAGATTTTACGTTTTACGTGTTTTTGCTTAGGTTCAGTAGAACTAGTTCTCTTTGAATTTTCGAATGACTGTTCTCTGTAAATGAAAATATTTAAGTTATTATTATTCTGACAGTGAGTATCTCTCCTTTTTTCGTTTTGATTGTTCTGTTTTCCATACCGATGTCTTGCTCGATCCGCTTTGATGTTAGATGACTTAGTATTTTTTTTCATTTTTTCGTTTTACATTTTCACTTGGTGTTATCATCTATATATTTGATGTTTTTTAATAGATTATGTAATCATTTTAAGGCACATAAAATTCGGTTTCTCCATGTTCATGTGTCACTGATTGTAACTTAGCGTTGTGAAAGAATGGAGTGGAACTTGTTCATTTTTTGATTTTTTGTGTTCCTAAGACCGATATTTCCCAAATTTAATCGCTGCTACGTTTGATCAAAGATTCAATTTCTAGAATTGTATTTACCTCATTGATGTACAACCTTCCTAAATCTTTCAGGAGGCCTCTACTTCTGTTGATGGACCCTCTGAGTTGCTCCATTACGAATCCTCTATGCTCCTTCACACTTCTACCATGTCTGAATTTCTCCATTTGGACGTGTACTTCGGTTTTACAGGGATCTGTCCACCACTGAGTTGTATTGCATTCTGCAATGCAAGGCGTGATAGACCCTATCGCCATTAGCATGAAGAGGATGGAACGAACGCCTGCGAAAAAAAAAATTATTCAATTTCAAAAAAGTCTCCAGAAACAATTAATTTGATTGTAGTGATTTCACTACTACAAAATTTTGTTGCTGCGTTGCGATTGCTTCAGTTAAATTATTCAATTTCAGTTCATTTTTGGATTCATAATCATCGAGCTGATTGCTCGATCACAGTTTTGAGAAATTTATTTTTTGATAAATCCTTAAAAACCCCGAGAAAATATCATCCATTATCAAAATCTAACAATTGGTATTAAAACACAATTATTCTTGTACGTCAGAATAATTCACTTATGGTTCAGTGCGATGAGTATAGAAATTCATATAACATTTGACGTAGGTAGGTACTTCCTATAGTTCCGCACAAAATATAAATTATTTATACAATCCGTTTATATAAAGCCGAAACAATGTTAGAAATAGTAGCAATAACTCTCATTTTCTTAGTATTAATTTATGGAATTCATCAAAACAGTTCAAATAAACGTAACAACTATAATCTAGGTACTATTATAAATACTAGATAGGTAGAAATATCTATTTTAAGATTAATGATTTAACACACAAGAATGAATTTGATGTGAATTTTTCGAATAGGAAATGGTTAATTATTTTATAGATCTCTTGAATTATAAGTTATTATAATTATTGAAATGCAGTTTTAGTTATATGTTCTTCCCATTGAATATTTGGCGCCAAAATAATGTAAGCTGCTCTATTCAATTATTAATAATCTATTCATATCTCAATCTGAAAGGAAAGAGTTGACTTCCAAGGAAATATTAATTAAATAACACCTACAATTTCTGAGAACTGATTAGGAAGAAATAGGAAACAAATATCAGAATTTAATTTTTGGTATCAAAAAAATAAGAAAATTGAAGAAGAATTTCTTTCAGAACAAATCTACAGAAAAATAAGATTTTAAAACGAAATGTCTCACAAAATGTTTCAAAATAAATGAGTGAACACTTCAAATTGTGAAATGAAAAGAAAAATGTAAAATGAACAAAAAATACAAAAAAGGTAGGTAATAGTCACCAACTAGGGAAATACCTGACCAATCAATCATTTAAAGAATAAAAATAAAAAAATTCAAGATATTGACAGAAGAAGGAAATAAAGCCACTATAATATAAAAGTAAAAAAAAAGAAAACCGGTGCATAAAAAGGTGTAATGAACTCACTGTTAACTCTGGTCGCTAAACCAGGTATCCTGGTCGGTTGGCAAAACATAACAAACAGCACCTCCCCCAACTTAACATTGGTAGTACCCACTCGAAAAATGGTACCCGTTCAATTTCGCGAACTTACACGGACGACGGTCAGACTCAAACTGAAAACTCAACCCGTACACGCGCAAAGCTCAACGTGATGCCACTAAAAATCGAGCTTCTCTACTCTAGCGATGTCCTAAGAGTACCTTCTAGTTTCGTAGTACGTGTGAGATAGGTTTTGCGATCTCTTTTATTTGATGGATATGACACACACCACGATGTTGAAGACAAATGTTAAGGCGGGGCGTGTACGGGAGAAGTCTTCGATTATTGGCCGGTTGAGAAGTACTTGAATAGCGCAGTACTACCTGGTCTACCCATGGAAATAGTGGAAGAAGTATACAATAAGCCGATAACACAATTGTCGCATTGTTCTTTTGTAAAATTTACTGAGGTGCCGCAAAATGCTTTCCTATTGGAGTTTGGTACCGTTGGTAGAGGGGGTGGTACCGTTGTCGACAAGGTACTACCTGATGGTGAAAGGAGAAATGGAAAAAGCAAAACTAGTTCTCCCTGACATAATTTCAATGGCAGTCTATTTTTGAAAGGTAAACCCAGTCCGAAAAATAAAATAGTGACTAAACAAACGCAACTAAGTGCACGATATTAGAGAAAATCTTCGTCTTCATATTCAAGAAAATATGTTAGTAAAAAATGAAACATACCTTTTGTAAAAGTGTTCAAATGCAATGCTCATAATATCAAGATTTTCTTTATGTTGGAGACTCTTCAGGAATTATATCAAAACTAGTAGCTGGTTTACACATTTGTCGGTAGGCTTTTAAAATTTTGCCTCATTTTAATAAAATTTTTATTTCGAGAAAATTAATGTATTTATGTATATGAAAACTTACTGCTTCGTATCCTTATAATTCCGATGATGAATTTTATAAAATTACAAATATAACAACTAGAGTAAAATGAAGATTTTTTCTATTTTCAATTGATTGAATTCGTCTCGAAAACTATAAACTTCGGCTAGAAAAAATTCTTATAGGAAATTAAATTCCTTAGAAAATAGGTTCTTCACAATTATATTTTTATTTTAGAAAGTTAGGTTTGGTTAGGTAAGAAGGCGGATTTACACATTTGCTGGTAGGAATACAAATTTTGCCGCCCAAACTTTCTCATAAAAATTACATTTTTATTTTGAAAAAAACTAATGTATTTATGTGGGTATATGAAAACTCACGGCTTCTAATCCTTTTAGTTCCGATGATGAATTTTATAAAATTACAAATATAACAACTGGAGTAATAATGAAGATTTTTTTCCATTTTCAATTGATTGAATTCATCTCGAAAACTATATACTTCGGCTAGAAAAAATTCTCATAAGAAATTGAATTCTCTAGAAAATAGGTCCTTCACAAATATATTTTTATTTCAGAAGATTAGGTTTGGTTAGGTAAGAATGCGGATTTGCACATTTGCTGGTAGGTATACAAATTTTGCCGCACCAACTGACTCATATAAATTGCATTTTTATTTTGAAAAAACTAATGTATTTATGTATATGAAAACTCCGCGTCCCAATCCTTGTAATTTCGATGATTAATTTTATAAATAAGATAAAGAGTAATAATGAATATTTTTTTTATTTTTGTTTTGTCAATATTCATTTTGTATTGTCAATTGTATTTCATCTCGAAAACTATTAACTCTAAGCATCCGGCTGAAAAAAGTTTTCATAGAATATTAAATTCTTTAGAAAAAAGAGTCCCTAGCAAATATACTATTATCTATTTCAGTAAATTAGGAGAATGGAGAGTGATTTCTTTGGCAAAATCTCCTAGCATACTAAATTAGCTGAATATGCTTTAAAAGAAGAAAGGCGCAATTTCTATCTCCTTCAAGCGGAGATATTAAGATAACTGAAGAAAAAAATATGTTTTTATGGTCTAATTGCGTAGAAGAATTTCAAATTTATTAGAGGATTTCTTTAATGATTTCAACAACATTAGGTCTATTTTTTCAATTGTGTACCTATCACAGAAAAATTTTGGCCGAATATCCCGCCCCTAAATTAAATTTTGTAGTTTTTTCCAAACCAACAATTAGGACGGTATATCAAAAAAATCCCAAGAATTACACAATAAGGTGCAAAAACCAAAGTTATTGATTGTTTTCAAAGTAAACCCATTCCAATAAGATTCACTCACGCCAACGAATGAGCCTATCCTTAAAATGCATTCTTACTTCTCAGTACTTGACGTGAATTTTCCTTGTGAAAACATCATTTTACGTTATAGTATGGAAGAATCCAAAACCAGTTCTCTGTTGAAGTATTTTATAACATTTCCTGAACTGAAATTCCATTTGCAATACAAAATTGAAGATAAATTTTGTTCGTTATTTCTAACATTCTAAAAACCGCTAAGCACCTTTTTGAGATAACTGATAAATTGAGGC
Organism: Harmonia axyridis; assembly: GCF_914767665.1. Classification (NCBI taxonomy): domain Eukaryota; kingdom Metazoa; phylum Arthropoda; class Insecta; order Coleoptera; family Coccinellidae; genus Harmonia; species Harmonia axyridis. The sequence continues at coordinate 72,265,986 of NC_059501.1, forward strand.
ACTGTAAACAAACAAAATGACAAATTATTTCCATAGTTGCGTAGATATTTCTAATGAGGCGAATATCCAAATTGTAAACAATTTTCAATTATGTTCCACAACCAGCAAAATGGAGCAAATTTCATAAATGCCGACTCATTAGTCACAAATCGTTCACAGTTGAGTAATGAAGGCAATTCATCTTAAAGAAGCAGATCTGAATAGGGTATTCTAATCATTTTCACATTAAAACTGAGATATTTCAACCGACTTCTTATTTCCTGGTGGTAAGTCGATAACGGAAAAACATTTCGAATTTCATGTAGGTATTTCAACAAATTCCTTTATAATTATTCGTGAATAACAAAAAAACTAGAAAGAGACCCCAATGAATTCAAAAAAAGAAGGAGAAAAATGGGTCATTTATATGCGGCCAATTCTTTAGAGATTTCAGAAAACGTAGAAAGTAAATAGCAGGATATAAGTTAGATCTGAATCGATCGAAAATAAGACTAGATACCTCGTCAGGAACATCTTCTGTAGCTATTCATTGAGATATGAAGAGTACTTTCGAATATTTTTTATGCGAACTACTTTTTGGCGACATATTCAACAGATGTGTTGAATTCTGAATAACCTTGCTCTTCGCAAGAAACTAAAATTTTTGCTATTTTCTCTCTCTCTTTCCCTCTTTCGATATGAATCAATTCAATTTTTTTAGCTTAATCCAAAGATAAGTCACTAAAAACAACATCTCCTTAATCGGACATGCAGTTTTTTAAGATTGACTCACAACAGAAATAATTCTACAATATATGGAAGTCACTCGAACAACGCTGATAATTTGAGGCAATTATCATAATAATGTAGGTACCCAATACTTGATCTCTCTGTAGAAACTTTTATTTTTCTTTAGGGAGGTTTCATGCCAAATTTGAACCTGCTAGTAAGTAAGTAACAAATAGCTTTCAGTAGTGAAGTTATGTCATCTAAATCAACCTTATATTTTCGTTAATAACAAATTTCAAAATCTTGAGAATATTTATATAATTTTCGACAAAATAAGGTCGAGTTTTATCACAGAGTTAATAAATCCAAGTTTTGGACAACAAGAAAAAGTCAAGTTGAAAGTGGGCATCTTTGTTTTATTATTTAGTTATTTTTGACTGCAAGAACATTTCCAATGAAAATTTATACTTATCAAATGTTCTTTGCTATTTGATGACTATATTGTTCTGAAAGTTAGAGTGACATCGAAAAAAATTATATTTTGCACGATCCTGTATTCTGCAGAAAACAGGATATATAATATGAAAATGAACAAAAATTACTCTAGGTCAGGTAAAAATATGAAAATGAACAAAAATTACTTTAGGTTAGGTTAGGTTACCGTAGTTATCCATGGATAACTTACGGTATTTGTTGTAAATACCTAACCTAAAGTAATTTTTGTTCATTCCTGTTAACATATACCGGGTGGCCCAACACGTATCCCATTTTGAAGGAGTAAATTAAGATCTTTTGAAAACTTTTTTTCGCGATGTGTATAGGGCAATCCGAAGCACAATTTGAAATTATTATTATATCAGCATAGTGTTCGAAAACAAAGATACAGATTTTCTGTATAATCCAGAGTTGAATTTTTTTCTGTATAGAAGAAGCCAATATGTCTACCTGAAAAAACATCGTTTCTATCGGCGACGTACCTACCTGTATCTTCACCAATTACAAAAACCTCCATATTTTCAATTTTTCTAAGGTATAAAATGATCTTAACAAAACTCATCATTATTTGAGCTTGCCATTCCATGTTTTAATTCATATACAGGGCGTTACATTAAAAGAGTGCAACTTTGGTCTACCTATACCGTTTTTTCCGAACACGCTGAATATATACAGGGTGATTCAAAAATGTGTACCGAGCTTTCTGGGGGTGATAGTACATTGAAAAATAAGTGTAATTTGATGGATGAACTTCTGACCCAAAATGCTTATTAAGTGAGATATAGCCTTCCAAATTTGATAAAATTGAAAGAATTTCTCCGCATAACTTCTTGCCTAAATGTATGTTGTTGAAATACATTTTAATTACACTTCTATATTTCTGATATAATTATTATAAAGGGTGTTTTTAGAGTCATGAATTTTTCGGACAATTTTTATGGTTATCGATGAATCTCACGATGAATGAATCTGCTGATATCAGGTGACTAAAAAACTGAAATATCTCGAAAACGGTCCAATTTTTGTATTTGGATGAGAGTACCTTTTTCATGTAATTTCGCTCAATCGAATGCTCTTATTTTTTCACCAAAACGAATACAAAGATAAAAGCTGTCCAAAAAAAACATGACTCACCCTCTAAAAACACCCCTTATAACTATATCAGAAATGTAGAATTGTAATAAAAAGATGTATTTCAACAAGATACATTTAAGCTCGTAATTTCAATCTAGTGACATTCACCATTTAGAAGTTATGCGGAGAATTATTTTAACTTTATCAACTTTGGAAGGACATAATTATCTCTCTTAACATGCATTTTGGACCATAAGATTATTCATCAAACTATACTTATTTTTCAATGTACTTTTACCCCCAGAAAGCTCATCGCACATTTTGGACTCACCCTGTATATCTTCCCTTTAGTCGTCGCAAAAAAATTTCAATAGTATATTCTAAAACAAGTTGCAGAATGGCTCCTATTCCAACACGAAAGTAAAATTGAATGTAAAAATGAGTGTTGGAATTTACTTCTACAACTCTATTTCAGTCAAATTTTATGAAATATTTTTGAAATTCATTGAAAAATTCAGATTATATATCCTAGTGACTTTTGTATTGTAACTTAGCAGTTGGTCTGTCTGTTACGAAAATTGACAGATTACGGAATTTGAATATGAATCGTACGTTTCGAATTTTAAAGTAATATATAATTACGCATTAAATTCGTGAATTATGATTGACAAAATGGATTTAACGTCACCAGAGTTGAGAGAAATTGCGAATAATATTGTAAATCATTCCACTATATCCAAATTAAATTATATTGACAATTATTGACATTTGTTGAAATTTGATAGGATTGAAAGTCATTATAGACAACCACAAAACGAAAAATATAACTGAAAACGATGCTGTAATGAGTTCATTACAGCATTGTTTTCAGAACTGCAATGAACTCATTACGATACTGAAATAAAGAAAACATCTTTATTTACATCCTTAAAATGAGATTTGCATCTGTGGTAGGTCACCGGTACAGTTTTTAGATCCTTTAATACCGCCTATCGTTTTCGATCGGTAAAATATGCTTACCGTTCTTGATACATAATATACATCGTAACCGATTCGTAGGAATCTCCCGTACATCAACGATCCGACACTTAACCGCGTTATAGTGGCTCAGATTTAACAAGTACAAAGAAGATACACCGCGTTGCAGCCCCAGGCTCCGGAATCTACCGGAGGCCAAACTTCTGACTCCGGTGGTCCAGACCGACATTCGTCTATGAGCAAGTGGCCTATCGAAAATCCGAGCTTCAAACCTCGTCGGCGAGTTGGATCTTGGATCGGACGTAATATATGGTGTTTCGTTTTTAATAAACCTACCTATGGGTTGTTTAAACTAATAGGCGAAGCCGACAACTAATTATAATGGTGTTGTAAGTTTTTTTTTCCTGCCGTCTATTTATATTACTATTATCACTTCGGTCGGATTGGACTCGGAGCGTATTTAGAGGAGGCTGTGGTTTTGAGGAGGTCTGTCGTGAATCATTATTGTTTCATTAGATGGATTGGTATGTTGAGGATGAATTGATTTTGGGCCATGCGGATGCTTTCTACACCTCATCCAATTGTAATTCAGAAAAGTAAATTGAATTTCAGAAGATGAAAATTGTAATTCAGAATTCGGGATAGGGAATTTGAAATTCAGTAAAAGAACTTTTTCTCCGATTGACAGCAAATATTGATTATGCAGACACATATCAATCAGCAAAAGTATTACTTTTCCTGCCTAGGCACTTGAGTAACTACTTTCCTGGCTAGGCAGGATTCTCAATGCGAATAAAACATTCGACATTTTCTGACAATCAATATTTTCTGCCGCCTTCCTTATTTCTGGAGGAGTAAGTACTTCTAAGTCGCTTTTACTGTCCCTAATAAAAATATATTCGATATTTTTTCGAAAAATTGTCGGTTATTTCATATATAATAAGTTGTCAAACTATAATTTTCTGGACATATACAGGGTGTTTCCTAAACATGCGGCAAAAATTCAGGGGGTTGTTCCTTGGACAATTATAAGAATATTTTGTCCTTGGATGCTTTTTGAAAAACCTCTTTGTTTCGAAGATACAGGGCGAACAACATTTTTCATATTTTTAAAATTAATAATAGTTTAAATAAAAATGCGTACCGCACTGTGTTTACTAAGTAGGTACAATTTATTTTTAAATTTGTTTAACAACATTCCAATTACTAAAAACGGCCAGTTTTTTGACTAAAAATTGATAAGTGCAGATGGTAAAGGAATACAGATTAAACACGGATCATTGCTGGGTGTAACTTAATAAGAAATGATCCTGGTGTTTTTGAAAGGGTTCGGCAGTCAATGAGGAGAAGATTGGATGCTTGTATGCTGGCTAGAGGTGGTCATTTTCAACAGTTTTTGTAGGTTGAGTTGAATTTTCATGTAATTTTTCATAATAAAATGTTATTATCTGAAATTTTGTTTCCCCTATATCTTCGAAACAAATAGGTTTTTCAAAAATCATCAAAGGACAAAATATTCTTAGAATAGTCCAAGGAACAACCCCCTGAATTTTTGCCGCATGTTTAGGAAACACCCTGTATATTTCTATAGTAACCAACAATTCCAACAAGTTCGATTTCTATCAAATTTCGTTTTAATTTATATCTACAGGCAAAATTAAAAGATTGTGGGAATTGTAATAATTTGCAAATTCAATATCCTACATGTATAATTATAAACAATCGAAGAAAAAAATACATGTTATTGTATGTTATGTTGATTTGAGTTCGAATCCTCTACACTATATTCAATTATAATAAAAATATCAATTTTATCATTCGTTTTTTTGAAATTTTTCGATAAAATAGTTTTAAATTATTCGCAGTGATTTATTTTTGTTCGATATTTTTGTTGAAAGGGTTTATTATTGAAAAATTGTGAACAAACATATGTTGGACCTAAATATTATGAGATAAGATAGTACCTTGTTGAAGTTAATTACTTATCAAACCTTATCTATGACGTATTTTTAATTGCGGTTTCTTCTGCGGATATTCTACTCTGCAGCATGGCGCCAAAATGTGAATAAGCTATTGTGTGAAATTTGATGATATACCTAATGGATTATGGGAATTCACACTTGAGGTTTATTTACTTATTGAGAAATCCATTCATCGAGGATTCCTCAATCGTGAATAGAAATTTTAAAAATTTCAATTCACATACGTCATTGATTGTGTGGAACATCAAAATTTTAACTGAAAACAAATCAGTACATAAGATATAGCGAAGAATATGATGTTGAGACACAATTACGAAAAAAGATCTAGAACAATAAAAATTTACCCCAGGAAAAATTAAAAATCTCAAATTAATTTCAAACTTCGGGAGGAATTGAGCACAGAGTTTTCTATTGAAATGCTTTCCACGGAATTGACGTTTGGACTGACCACAAAGCTCAAAATTATAAAATGGAAATGATGTATGTTTTCAGTCAATTTCTTCAAATGATGGACTTTATTCGACTTTCTTATCAAGGAAATAAATAAATAAAATGGCTGATACTTGGTAATGAATGAAGAAAATACAAAAAGAAGTTATTCCTTCCAATATTTTGATGTTGACTTGAAAAATTCACATCAGGAAAAAATCAACGAAATCAAATTGGTTTCAAACCTTTGCAGAAATTGGGCACTGAACTTTTTTGACTTTTGAACTAATCACAACGCATAAAATTATAAAAAAGATTCACCTTTCAGGGAAGCTGTTGATGACATGATGGATCACAAAAAACACAATGAGGTGAAATGGTCTCAATTTTCAAGGAAATCTATCGAATGTTCTGGAATTGTCCTTGAAACAACGCGCGAAAATGAATTCAGTACAAATTTCATAGGTTAGCTTAGGTTCAGAAAAAAAATGGTACAAATTTTATAGGTAAGGTTAGTTTCAGAAAAAATTGGGACAAATTTCATAGGTTAAACGATGCAAGTTTTCAGTTAATTCCTTTAAATAACGCAGAAGGACTTTGTTCGACTACAATCTCATTTTCTCATTAAGGAGTTATTCCTTCCAATATTTTGATGTTGACTTGAAAAATTCACATCAGGAAAATTCAGCGGACTCAAATTGATTTTAAACCTCTGCAGAAATTGGGCACTGAACTTTTTTGACTTTTGAACTAATCACAACGCATAAAATTTTAAAAGAAAATAGATTCACCTTTCAGAGAAACTGTCGATGGCATGATGAATTTCAGAAAAGCACAATGAGGTGAAACTGAAATGGTCTCAACTTATATAGAAATCTGTAGAATGTTCTGGAATCGTCCTTGAAAAACGCGGTAATCTATCGAATATTCTGGAATTGTCCAGAAAAACGCGGGAAAATGAATTTGGTACAAATTTTATAGGTTGAACGATGCATGTTTTGCTTCACTTCCTTTAAATATTGGAGTAGGACTTTGTTCGACTTCAATCTCATTTTTTTATCAAGGAGTTATTCCGTTCTAATATTTTGATGTTGAATTGAAAAATTCACATCAGGAAAACTCAACGAACTTAAATTAATTTCAAACCTCTGCATAAATTGGGCACTGAACTATTTAGACTTTTGAACTAATCACTACGCATTAAATTATAAAATGGAATAGATTAACCTTTCAGGGAAGCTGTTACTGGCATGATGGATCACAGACACACACAACGATTTGAAATTTGAGCTCCTCTCTATTTACAAGGAAATCTATCCATTGTTTTCCGATAACATGCATCCCGATAACATTTTATAATTGTCCGAGGATTTTTTTAGTATAAACGCGGTAGATTAAATTTGATATAATTTTCATTTTTTATAAGTTATATTTATTTGTTTTACTAGGCAGCAAAGAAGTAGATTGACTGCCGCAGCTGATAGTTCATAGCCAACGTCAACGTCAAAATTTTCAGTGATAAAATAATCGAAAACTTCTACTTTTCCTCCTAGGAATTGTCCAGTATAAACTTGGGAAAATGCATTTGACACAACTCTCAATTTTCATAGGTAAGGTTAAACCACTCCTCTCTATTCAAGAGGAAATCTATCCATTGTTTTCCGAAAACATGCGCTCCGATAACATTCTAGAATTCTAGGAATTGTCCAATATAAGCTCGGGAGAATAAATTTGACACAATTTTCAATTTGCATAGTTAACGGTTTTTTTTCAAACGTACAATAACAACGTCATAGTTTCACCAATAAGAACATCGAAAAGTTCTAGCAAAAGTATAGCCTAGCAATGATAACTATCAACTTTTATACATGTTCATTAAAATCAATTTAGCATAACAACTGTAACTATAACTTAGTTTTTGAACCACGTTTGTGATTAAATTGATCTTAATTCAAGAGCCTTAGATTTCACAGATCTGAATCCCAAACTAAAAATATTGTTAATGTTTTCAATTCACATGTTTTTGAAAAAAAATGATTTTTGAAAATTTTCGGTTTGGAATAATTAAATATAAACTCATTGAGACAGGAATTCAATTATTCATGTACAAGGTGTCCCAAATTCGATATTCGCAACTCAATAACTATAAGACTAAGAAAAAAAATCTTTTAAGACCCCGATCTCTGATGATAACATCAATCAGATGATAAATATTTTGCTTTGCTCTCAAATTGCAGGGTGTTCCTGAAAAAATGACTGTTTCGAATATTTCATTTTCTATTCGAATTATTGGAAAAATTAAAAACAGATTTTTTTATTGATTTCAAAGGTTTATATGATACTTAATAGTTGATTGAGGAAATAAATACCTATTTTAGAGATATAAAGTAAAGTTGGTGTTTTTCAAATGGGACTCTCTATATTCTTATTTTTAGCATATTTGTCGAAAAGCATCCCATTACCGGTTTTTGAAATCCGTTTGAAATATATTAAGTTTTTCGAGTTTCATTCATTGATGAGGACACCTTACATTTAAATATTTCTCATTTATTTCGAGATTATATTCATATTGTCATTGCGTCCATTATATAATTGTAATCAAATCATACATAGGATGTCCCTTAAAAAAAAAACACCAACTCTCTCATCTACATCTGTAAATAAGTAATTAATGTCTATGATCTGTTATGAGTATAATTACCATAAAAATTACTCATTTTAGAATTTAAAAACCAATATATAGTCATTTTTCATAAACGCCCTGAAAGTCGAGAACGAATCAAAATATCTATGATCTGCTTTATGATATCCTATTATTTCGAAAAAAAATCAGGGGTCCTTGAAGTCTTGCAGTTCTCGAGATATTTCAGAGAGCTCCGAATTTGGGACACCATGTTCTTCCTTGAAGAAACAAATATGGAAAATGTTGTGAAAAAATAAACCTCCGTAATATCTCTAGGAAAATCTATCACGATGAGACGTACGTCTGTGTTTTCCCACAGAAATTATACAAACGCATGAAAATCAAGATCAACAAATTCTTCCAAATAACTTAAAGATATTTGCTTGTTATCAGGGTATCATATGAATATCCTAGCGCTTTCGCCATTTAGTACTAATAATGTATGTTGAAACACTGGTTCGATTTCAGTTCCTTTCGTAATTCTTATCGGTCTAACATACTACAGCAATATTGGTGTAATATTGACTGAAATGTTGAAATTTTTTGATTGACTATAAAATGATGGTATTGCCAATCTTACTTTGATTCGAAATTGTAAAAATTGTATGAAAAGAAAATTTCATCATGAAATAATTCTAATACTCGTATTAGAATTCGAGTATGCCTCGAAAAATATTAATAATGATATTTTTGTTGTTATTTGAGCGATATTGAGTTCAATCAAAGTAAAGAATAATTTCTAGGATACGCAAATAAACATTCGTGAAACTACCGAAAATAGCACACACAAGTCTGAGTTATTGTTGACATTTTGTTTTGAAAATGGAAAGTTGTGTTTTAATACAAAAACACATCGAATCATGAATCAGTACATTATTGATGGTAACCAAAATGGAATTTAAAAATTTATAGCAAATAATTGAGGATATTCACCTTTGAAATAATCGATCAGAATTTAAAACAATATGGCATGTCAGTTGAATTTGAAATATGTATTAATAGGTAACGCATTTTTTCTGAACACAACACGATTTTAAATATGTTCAAGTTGTTCAAATGATTAACAGGACAATGGAATTTTGCTATTGTGTATTGATTACGTTGATTAAATTTTACCTCATTTCGCAACAAAAATTTCTCGTTTCACAAATGAAAAGCGAAAGGAACTACCAAAACTGGTTTTCTCAATCACGAGTGAAAATAAAACCCAAAGCAACTACCAACGTTCAGTTTTACAAGGTGAACAAACCACTACTTTTTTATCAGTTGAAAGGTTAGAATAGTTTAATCACTTCGGATTTTACGGTATAGAGATTTGCTTGTTGCAATAAAATTATATAAACGTGACAATCACATTCCTAGAGAACAATCTCGAAATTCGGAGCTTATCGAACGAATTTCCAAAAATAACGGACTTTGAACACACTCTACTCACCGCGACACAGAACACATACGCGGGGAGCACAGAAACCACACCGAACCATAATAAATATTTAATGCCCGCTTCACACTTCCTAATCGCGAAAAATATTTACCTAAAGATCTATCCCTTCGTCGACTAGCCTCTGCCATGGAACCGGCAAGAAATCCTATTGCAACTGCTGTGTGTGTGTCAATTCACTATTACGATGAAACACGCGGAGACGGTCGCTTATGATTCATCAGATTAACCAACCTTAGTCGTCTATAGGCCGCTTCAGTTATGCGTTTTCGCCGACAACTTACTCATTTTATACATATGCTGATCCAGGAGACAACAGAATCTTAGACATCAACATTGACGGTGGTGGGGGTAAATAGGAACGATCTTATCTGGACCTGTAGGATATCCTGGGCAGGAAAGGGGAATCTGTTCTACCTAGTGTACGGTGACCTTGGCCTTATCGATGCGTTTGAAATAATTAGGCGACTTTTTCGGAATTCGGGGAAGTATTAGACTGATTACCTACATGAGATCTAAGTCATAGATAACGGAATCTGGAGATCTATTTGATTTTAGATTTGGAGGTTACGAAAGTTTGTTATGACAGCGATATCTGATACTCTCCACTAGACGCATCTACTGTGTTTTTGCGCCCTTGTTGCATTGTTGCATTCTGCCAAATATGTGTTTTTTTCCGATTTCAAGCCGAAAATTTATTGGGTTAAACTGACTAATAATAATAGCTTAATTGTCTTACAGTTTCCTTTTCACGGGACAATAATACTGAATACAAGAATTAAAAATGATATCAATCCCAAAATAATAATCCCAAGTAAAATAAGAAATTATACGGTACTGATGATCCCTAACAAGGGTGAAACCGGTATATCGCTATTCTCCCTCGATGACATGCATTCTCCTTGGGTAACTTTCGTTTATGATTCCTGGCGTGGAAATCTTCTGTTTGACAATGGTTATGTTGATGGCATTTTGCTGATGCATTAACCAGATGGATAATTAATATAGTATGATATTATTACACATTTGGAAATTGTACTTCTTTTTCTTTTCATCATTCATTTCCAAATATTAGCCGTTTTATTCATTTTATTTATAAAATAAAAAATATTAGTTTAATTTTTCACAAGGAAACAAGTTCCCCGATGGTGCACGAAAGAATATTAATTCCACTGCTAATCATATTAAACCTATTACACATTAGGTACATAAATAGGAGATTGATATAAAAGCTTATTTGTTCTTTCCTTTGGAAGTTTGAAAGTCCTGTGATTTCTAGAGAGGTATGAAGGAACATTGACATTCTGGCTATGTAGACTTGGAGTGTCAATATTGCCATTCAGGACGTTATATAAGATGACGCACTCAAAATATCTTCTGCGCTCTGATTTGTCAACAGCTTACCTTTAGGAGCAGCCTTCATCTATTTTGTATGTGAGAAACTTCCAAACTCTCTGAACTCTCTCAATAGCCTTCTTATAGTATCCATAAAAACAGAACTAGATAGGACTAGCATATTCCAGTCCCGATAGTACCTATGTTGAAACAGTACAATAGTTTCAATGTTTTGTTGTTCGTGAAATTCCTACAATTTTTCAAAATAGTATGATTTTAACGTATATGCGAGTGCAACCTCTACAATAGTATCCCCAATGGAATTCAGTTCTTTGTCGAAATTCACTTCACATCCAACTCAACATCGAGAACATTATAAGAATACGATATTGTTGTGATCTTTTTGGTATAACTCACAACTATGCACTTTTTAAGGTGGGCACAATTTGAAATATAATTTCCTGAAGATGTACGCCACCTTCAATGTTTCAATGGAAAAAAAACTTCAAAGTTTAAAATATTCTGATGTCAAATTTGAATTATATCCAGATGCTGTACTGACGAAGGCGATCTTACAGAAAAAACACAATAGTAGGCCCTTGTAGGGTTTATCTATGAGTGAGATGTCTAAGTCAGAGATCACTTGGCTTCAGGATCTTCTAATCGCTGACTGATGCATGCTGTTTTTGCGCCCTTGGAGATCACAAAAATGTAAATGAGTAAATTCAAGGAAACAATCAGCGCATGAATGTACGACAGCTCAAGAGCTCATGAATTCACATAATTGCTTTCGTCATCCTTTTTTAGAGATTCCGCTGTGATTTTCTATTAATTTGATCACGTGACCAATACAAAATTTTGCATGGAGCTTGAAATTGTTTTATAAATACTTGCAAAATCTCAATTTAGTGTGATTTGTCAGTGAAATATATTTTTTTTATATTTTGCTCAGATTTTTTTTATGGTTCTGATAACGTTATCAATAAAAATTTGCTACGAAGTTAGAAATTGTCCTTTTAAACACATACCTATATGAAATCTAATCTCGATCGAATTTTAAGGAACGGTAATATTGTCTTTTTTTTTCAATATTCTTCTTGAATTTTCCAATGGTTTTGATGATGATAATAGTTAAAAATTTCAACAAAGCTTTATTTTGTAATTTGATACCAAAATCCAAAATTTCAATCCCGAAGTTCTTGGGTATTTCTTATGGTTCTGATTAAGAGATGAACATGAAATGTCGCACGAAGCTTGAAATTAATAATAATTTCAAGCTTCAATTTTGAATTTCTATTCATCTCAAAATTTCATCTAGATCGAATCAGCAGTTTTGAAATAAATAGAAATTCGAAATTTCGTTGGTCGTACTTGTGGAAACTCTACTTGGATTATGTTCATTCTTGTGCCTATTAAATACCACAGAATTGTTCTATAATGTATCATAAGAGATGAGATTAATTATGAGGTCATTGTTGTCGGTAAGTTTATCTGTATGAAGGGTTCTGTTGATAAGACACTCCTGAAAATCAGCTGATTATTTTACAATTGCAAACTGAATTTCCTCCTTTTCTTTTTTCGGATTTGTTATTGGAGAAATATTGGGTAATCTTTTGCAATGTTTTGCTTGAAATTTCTATTGTCATGAATGTTATAAAACGTGAAACATTCAAACTATACTGGATCTAGAACTGGAATAATACGAATTTTCAATATTAAACTTGAATTAACCATAGTTTCCATGACTTAATTCACATGAATTTTTATATCGAGCTTAAAATGATACATCTACACGCAGAATTGAATTTGACCACGGATTCCTCATCGGTGACTCGAACCTCGGCTCAAAATTCGAAAATTAAAGATATCTTGTCGAAATGAAAATTCGATTTCTCTCGAAAATCCTGACAAACAAGGAACTTCGACATTTGATGTCAAGTTGTAAACACCCTATATATTGACTGCCGATCATCAAGCGTGATAACATTACAATTGGACCTGAAAAGTTGTGTATTCTAAAAAGTTAGGAAATTATAATTTACATAAGAAATTAACTGATTTACTCATCACATTCTGAATATAGATGAGTGAGAATTCAACAATTCAAAACCAAGGTCAGAATATATAAAACTATTGTGAGACCAATTATGACATACGGTATCGAAACGAGAGCCGATACTAAAGTAATGAAGAACGCACTGCGAACTGCTGAGATGAAGGTGCTCAGAAACATCCTGGGCCTCACATTACGAGACAAAAGAAGAAATGAAGATATTCGCAGCGAATGTGAGGTTCCGGATGTAGTCCGATGGGGTCGCAATAGGCGAAGATTATGGAATGCCCACGTGGAAAGAATGGGCGATGGAAGAATTGCGAAGATTGTGAGAGACGGAACACCGGGAACACGCAGACCGTTGGGGAGACCACCAAAACGATGGAGAGACTCATGGACTTCGATCTCACAGGAGGCATAATAATTGGAGAATACAAGCCACAGGCTTAAAATATGAAGAAGAAGAAGAAGAGAGAATTCAATGAGGTGAGTTTGAGAAAACAAACATTCAAACAAACAATTATTTTTGTTTGAAAAATTGAATTTATGACGAAAATAACAAACTCATAATGGGTGTTTTTTAAGAGCTTGAGAACTTTAAATATTAACACAGACACAAGATATTATCGGCATTAATTGATTAATTAAATTAATTAATTAATTTTTACATCATTAATATCTGGTAGATAATTTCCTGGCATTTATTTTGCAAATATGATTTCCGGCATATGCCCACCGTGACTATGAGTTACATAGTCTATTCGATCATTTCAATTTTTCATTACTTTTTTCAATAAATCAGTCCATCTGGCGTCAAAGGTGGCTTGAATATTAGTTTCCGATGTTTCAACAGTTCATCTATCGGCATAAATCAATGACTCAACAAAAAAATAATCGAGAGGCGTTAAATCGCACGAACGAGGGGGCAGTTAACAGGAACACTTCCGGAAATAATGTTGTCATCAAATTGATTTTGTTATTGTTTTTGGGACAAAATATCGTCGAAGTTTAACTGATTAATATTTGAAATCGAAAAATCAGTCAGCTTGAATCGATAGCGCTCACCATAAGGACCGATGATGCCGCCAGCGTGTAAACGACACCCGACAGTCGATTATTGAAATCGTTAATGACTTGAGGATTTTGCTGGTCCATATATAATAATTTTGTTCATTGACGAAGTTATTTAACCAAATATGAGCTTCATCACTGAACACAATTCTTCGTTAAAAATGATCATCTTCGGACAGCCTGAAAGTAACCCAGGAATTTTCCAAGTAGTCGATGGACAAAGGCCAACAAGTTGAGAACGGCGACGTATCGACATTTCGGCGTCATCTTCAACACAGCAGCAATATTCTCTTCGGTACGAAGATATTTATGTTTTGTTGATGGTTTGAATCGAGAAGAGTAAAATTAGTTCGAAAACGATCAATAACTGCACGAATAGCTTGCTCAAACCTTACTGAACAGAAATGTCAACACAGCTTGACATTCTCTGCTGTCAAACTATAGACAACGACTATCGAAACTTATATAGCCGAAAAAACACCCGTCATTTCAGAAATTCATCATAAATGTTCCATGGAAATGAATTTGCAGTTCCACGAACCCTGGATGAAAAGATACGTTCCTACCATGTGTTTTGGAATACTCTGTATACAGCGTAATAACTAGTTGTAATGAAGATAACTAAGGAGAAGGTCCTTACGTCGAGCTACCATAAAATCTCATAGAGGACACTAGCAGCTATGAATATTTAAAACCCACAATCGATAAGCACGAGGAATCGAGGATCAACGCATTCCTTGATCTTTAGACTCTGAAAATAACTCGTGGGAGTGTGTTGAACTTCATATCACGAAACGGTGACAAAATACCGACCAAGTATTTGTTATGAATGAATCTGATTACTATGTACAATCATTGCTATTTTGTTTATCAGTCAAGTGCCCCCGGTTAGCTGTTCCGATGTGGGACGTCGTGTATTCTCACATTCGAGCCACCTGTATCCAATTCCTGTTGAGGCATGAAATTGAAATGAGCGAGATCGTGGGCTGTGCGGTTTTTATACTTTCACCTGCTCCTACTATAACTAACCGTATGACATGATATTTTGCAATAATTGGCGATCTGAGTTTTGGAGTTGATCGTTTTTTGGAAAGGGTATAGGTCCAACTGGTCAATATTTCCAGAAGAAATTTTTCTTTAATTTTTGTTATTTAGGCCTTCCTTTTCTAGTTGCTAGTGAGCGTTATCGTTATTTTAAAATCACGTTGAGAATCGTGACTGTGATTTTTTAATATCTGTGATTTTAAAGGGTGATGTGATCACGTTTTCAGAAAAATTTCTGATACACGTACCAACGGTTTTGGTTTCAGGAATTAATGAAAATTGAAAAATACCTTTTGGTCAGTTCAAATTTGTATCAATCATACATATGAATAAATGCGTTTAAAAGTTGAAAAACTAATACTCTAATAATAAATAAAATAAAATCACAGAAGTAACGAAGGTTATGTCCCCAATAACTCTAGTTATGCCACTGAGAAAAATGTATCTGAGAATAAAACAAAACACGAAAAAAAAATAAACAACAATCCATAAATTTCTTGAAATTCAATGTGATAGTTCTGATTCCTGAAGGATAATTTAAACTTGAACAAGTTGCATAATTTTCATCGACCTGTGTGAAGAAAGTTTAAAGTTCGCACCTATTCATAATTTCAAAAACACATAACGAAGAACTGAGTATCTTGTCACTAGCCTATTAGGTATAGTATCAACCACAATCACATTCACAGTATTCAGTAAGGAAAACATCTATTACAAAACGCGTATTAAAGCAAGATCGTTACTGACTATGTCAATGTGGCACTGTGACTACCTGTGATTTGCAGATATCAGTGATTGATAAATAGTTAGTGAAATATTGCTCATCATGTGCTACGATTTGATCTATGGAATCACTCCTCATTTCTCAACTGAGATATAAACGATAGTTTTCTATCCACTGAAGAAGAATCCATCCACAATTTCAAATTGCACGCCAAATTTTATGTCAAAGAATATTCAAGAAAAACATCGATGAAGAATTATACAATATTTCCACACAAAACCGAAGAAGTTGAGATTCTGGTGTAGAAATAAAATGAAAAAATCGTACAAAATTTGGGATGGATCTATCAGAACCATAGAAAATTAAACAATAATTCACTTCTTGGAATCCTCCAATCCAAGATCATGTCTTTTGTTATCTCCATGAGATGAGTGGAGATATTCATCAATTGAAGCCTTCCGCCTTTGGTTTTACTATCCCCTTTCCAAACACCTCACTTAAACATTACATAGCATTCTTGAGGTGATGTTAAGGAGTTCAGCCTCTGAGGGTTTTGTATGCAATTATAATATCATATTTTCTGGCTTATGATATTTCTCATCATGTCAACTGAAGACCAAAGAAGTTATATTATTGCACCACACATTTTTTTATTAACCGTGAGGAATTGTTCAATGTTCATCTTTCTATGATATGGCGTATTATTTGGCCAACTCGTTGTCAGAAGAGTCCATTGTATTATAGTTTGTTAGCCATAACTAATAACGAATCTCCTATTTCTCCCATTAAATTTTAAGAAGTCCATTCACTTAAGACTGAAACTGATCATGCTCCCGTAGCCTTGAAAAATCAGCAGGCTCAAGTCAGTGTGCTATAACGGAAGATTCAATGTCAAGATCCAACAACGTACACGTGAATGCCATAGGCGACATCACGATGTTTACCCTTCGGCAATGTTTATGAATTTTTCTTCCGAATATAAGCAGACACTCCTCTACATCAGGATGTAGAGCAAACTTGACATCACATCACACGAACAGCCACACATATGACGTACCACAGTGACGTCACTGATGGCTTCAGGCGACAGACGAAAAGGTCAATCATGTTATGTGCTTCGTATATCGTAAATTGAGTGGAACGCTTTGAATGGAGATATTTTTGGAGCTTTTTCTCAGAATCGTGAATGGATTTCAGTCGAGTCAACTTATGCAGCTACTTCGCGATCGTCAACACATGAACATCTATGCAGTTATTGTTAAGGAAGGATCAATCAGTTCACACCTCAAAAAGTAATCGAAAACCACTCAGTTCGAAGATTGAACTTTTATATAAGGCGAATAAGGTAATAACATAAAAAAATACTGTTGGTTTATTGGACCTTAGGTTTAAAATTTCGAACTATTCGAGTTATTCAACAAGTGAGATTCTTTGGTCGATTATTGTCACCTTCAGTTCACTATATTTAACTGACACCCTGAAGTGAGCTGCCCACTGCTGGAATTACAATAGATTATGGAGTGTTTGGACTGACAGATAACGTTTGCAGCAGTAAACTGGAAGTGAAAAGAAGGAACATTAGAGTGTTAGTTAATCTGCAACAATCATTTGCGGTGTGGAAATATTTATTTGTTTCACTAGGCAGCAAAGTAGTAGATCGACTGACTCATGAAATATCTCAAAGTTATTTGGAAACATATCGGATATATTTATATTATGGACAGTGATAGCGACTCAGAAGTACTTACTCCTCCAGAATTAAGGCAGGTGGGAAGAAATATTGATGTTCAGAAAATGTTGAATGTTTTATTTGCAATGAGAATAATCACTTTGCTGCCTAAACAAGCAAGTAGTCATTTTGAGCCGAAACAGGCAAGTGGTCACTTTGCTGCCTAAACAGGCAAGTAGTCACTTTGCTGCTTAGGCAGAAAAAGTAATACTTTGCTAATTGATATGAGTCTGCAAAATCAAAATTTGCTGTCAATCAGAGAAATAGTTTATAGTTGTTGTTGAAGTTATATTTCGATACTTTTGAAGTATTTGCTAAAGCTGAATGTGGATTACCTATCTCTTCAACTTTCATAATGTACAAAAATATGATAGCATCCTGGTGAAACATAAAGAATCTGTCCTCGAATTCGAGTAACTCTGGAACGAAAAGACACAGAAACCCAGAAACTTTCAGGCTAGGTTCAGATCTCCAATGCTGATGTTAAGTTGTTTGAACGACAAATCAATCAACTGAGTTGACAAGTTATTGCGCTTCTGCTTTAACTCTCAGGTGAACTGAACAATGCAGTTACAGCATAATACAAAGGCGTACATAAAATAACATTAGAACGAAAATATTTGAATATAAGGATAATTATTAATAATATTAAACACTTTTGAACAAAGAACTAACAGAAAGACATTGAAATCAGTAGTTGCCATTTAGTAGTTGATATTTTCTGGACGTTACAATTTCCTTCATGTTCTCTGATATATGCCGAACCAAGTTGATTAATTTTTTTTAGTGAAACTCTATCGGAGGCCTATGAAGACCCTCAATCAGAGCTAACGAAGAATGTTCGGAATTCAATCAGACGAATGACTAACAATGTCCCTCCTTATAATAGAGGATTATTGGTAAGTCAACCGGTTAACAACTTTGAATTGGATCGTTTTGAATCAAACACCTGTTACCATGGGTATTATGACATCATACAGTCCCCGAGGCTGAGTGTGCGGAGGATTTGGTTCCTTATTAAATAACGTTATGATAAGTGGAATTAATAATTATTATTTTTTCGTGGGGACAATTAAAATGGTTCCAAATGATCAATGAAATATCCGACGCAAAAGAAGTGTATGGGATGTATAGAATACTTTTTGAGATCGTCATTCGTCACGTGTATATTTAAACATCCTGCACTAGGTTTTGCCCACGATTTCGTTCGCATGATAGTCTAAACTTGAATGACCATATAACTTTTTCCACTTCCATCTGATTTCAATATAATGAAGCTTAAATTTTGCCTTGAGTTAAGCTTAATCTAACTGTGAAAGCATAAGAGAAAAGGACCAGTTTTTTGAAGATTACCCACAGAGAAAAAAAAATGTTCAAGAAATTCTTCTTTGCTTTCTGTTCTTATTTCATTAATTTATTCATTTTAATAATTCACGGGCGCATGGTATCTTTGTATATATAGATTATTCCCTGTATTATTTTCAGTTTTTGAAAAACGAAAATGGAAAATAATTTTTGCAAGCTTATTTCAGGTCAAATGTCTGTAATTTTCCATATTATTGGGTTCGGCTCGTTGATGAAGAATTTGAGGTCAAAATCAATTCTGTCGACTCATTTCTGTATGTGTTTACTTTCCAAACGAATGCATAAAATACTTGAAATGTTCAGAGTCTAAATATTTGAGGTGATTTTGTTTTCCCAAGAATTGAAAAATTACTTATTCGTTTTAGCTGAAATTCAGAAAGAAGTTGCAAAATGTTGAACCGAAAGTTTTTACAGAATTTCATGAGGATATAATTGGCAGTTTTTTGCAAGACTTAGAAATCTTAGAGTCCATATATGTATGTGTAGGAACTCATTAATATAGTGAGTTATCCGAAAATCAGCGAACGTTGACATGCAAGAAACAAATAAGTTTCTCTTATCTGACTGTAATATTATTTGTAGGAAAGGTCTAAAAAACGAATGGAATGGAATTGTCATGGAGTGTATAGTTCATTTCAAGTAGACGAGATCTTTATTTTTAAGAATAAAAAGAAAAATATGTTTTTTTCCGAAATTAAAAAACTTAAATGCACATTGTTCTTTAATGATTTTCTGCTGAGTATGGAAAAAATTGATCTAATAATTGATGAATATAAGAGTGTAATATTATGTCGTTTTGAATATTATTGCGTTTGAAAAGCAACGTTAGGCAGTCAGTACCTGCATTGGTGACTACTCTGCCTACTTTTAAAAGGAAATACGGAAACTGATGGAATTGATTCTACACAAAATTTTGCTAATTGGACTAAGGGCTTATCCCAAATTCTTCTGTAAAAATCCTAGATATATCTTGACAGTGAGTTATGGATCTCTAATCCCCCAAATAAATCTGTCTTGAAGCATTATTCATATTGGTCGGTGCTACATAAAAACTAAAATGCATATTTGGGACCGCCTTTATGCGTATATAACCCAAACTCAACCGTCTGGACTTTCCAAGGTTAACTTATTCTTTTGGGACACGACTCGAGTTGCATTCATCACAAAATATAATTATTTGACAACCTAATATTGTGGCTCTGAAACGTCGGCAACAAGTCAGAGCTTGAATTGCCATCTAATTCCTCAAGAGTCCTTCAACCAGCGATAAGACGTGGTGTTTGAGTTAATCTGGTTTTTGTGGTTGTTGAAGGTGAGGAATATTGGGAATCCATTGTATATGTATATGTTTGTGTAAATTAGACAAGAACTAATCAGATCTGAAATGTATTGCTATTGAAATTATTTACCCATTAATAATAGTCCTAGTGGAAAGTACGTACTTGAATAGTAGGGCAATTCCATGAGAAGAGAAGCTGTGAATTTCACACAAAAGCTGATTGTTCGATCTGCCTGTAGATAAGCTATTGTTTTGATATGCATAACTGGAAATTCAATATTTTCCATTACTGTAGTCGATATAAATAAGTTGATTTTCCATTATGGTTAGGTCAAGATGGATAATCCGATGAATTTCAAAGATATACAGGAAGGCCCACATAAAACAGTCCAGCAAGGTTTTCCCTTAAATATGAGTTTCACCGAAAAATGCCGATACAATTCAATTTATTCTATAATAAAATAGTGATATATTTATTCACAGAATCATTTTTTCATCTCACTGAGAAACAAAACGAAGATAAAGAATATAACACCCAAAAGGCATGATTTGAAGCTTAATACAAATCAATTATCTCTACCTGAAAAGATAAGAAAAACAAACAATACTAACTATTTCAACTGCAATAAATGAAGAATATAATAATAATATGGTTTATTCTGTAAGCTACAGGGTATAAACATATAATCACAGAGGCGTGAGCCTGTACGTGACTTCTAAATAAACAAAATATAATACAGTAGCCGGTATTCAAATAATTCCACAAATCAAAATCAATTTCTAATAACATATTTGAACTAAAAGATGTAAAAATCAACAAAAACTTAAGAGTACATCATCCACAGTACTGATCACTGATGAGTGAAAATCTTTTTTTACATACAATATATTACTAACACAAGTTCATTCCTTACTGCATGTCACGTCAATATATTTACATTTACATGGTCTGTAAAAATAGATAACATAACATAATGAAGATAATGCAACATAATAAGTTTGGTATAAACACAACAAGATTATTTTGAAACAATAAACATTTTTAACCACGCAATGAGATAAATAAACATCAACATCTAGGGGGCGTTAGTCAAAAATTCGTTTTGATCTTAAGAGTTAGTCTATTTCTTCGGGGGGATCGGTCATAATCCGGGGGGTAATACTCCTCCAGACACCCCCTTGGATTCAATACTGATAGACATGGAGGTTTCAAATTGTTATTATTTATCTACATGCAAAATTTCATGCTAGTTGGAACTTTTTTCAATTATAATATTACCAGAGTATAGTGTTGATTATACACCGATTCACGAGACGTAGTTCGCGAATCATCACCAGAGCGCAGTTCGATTGGTGTATCGCGAACTACGTCGCTCGAGTGGTATTCGTTAAGATTATATAAAAAATAATTTCATAAACCATAACCAAAGCGCTGCATTCTGATGATTCTATTCTAAGGTTCGAATAATATGATCTGCTTTTAGTTTTGCACGAAGCTGTTTCTTCATATTAACAATAACAATCAAAACCACACCTTTATGTCGGTTTGATGGTTACGGAAATATTGGATAATTTATTTCTGATATTCCTGTTGATTTTCTTAAAGTTCTGTTCATGCAATCAACATGAAATTTTCCATTAGGCTTGAAATTCTTATTCTACATCTGAATGCAATATTGATTGAATCCACAATTTCGAAATGAACACGAAGGCAACATTTATAATGGCCATATTTTCGAAATTTCTAGTCGAATTAGTGAAGGAATTGGAGGGGTTTGAGGACAGATTCGTCATCAGAGAGTAGAACCTTTTCGTCTGAGACCATTCTTGGCCTAATCTTCGAAAACTAGAGACATCGTGACAAAATGAAAAATTGGTCTAGCCCCTCTTGTTGAACCTGACATATAAATTGATACGAGAAGGATAAAAGATTCATTAAGCCAAGTAGCTTGACATTTTAATCAAGTTTCTGACATGAAAATCAAGCTCGTGAAAAATTACATACTTGAACTTGACATGACTCAATTTTAGATATTTATTGCTTGACTTGATATCAAGCTACTTGATATTACTTGAGCTTGATATGCACGCGTTGCACGGCATTTATTTCTACTATCTCGTGCGCTCTTAGACTAAATAAGGGGATTCCTCAAGCGCCGAGAGACTGAAGCATTTGCCATTGTGACTTTATTAGTAGTTTTCTCACATTTCTATGAAATATATTGGTAGATTTTAGTAGTTTCAGAAATATCTTTCCAAAATTGCCAAAATTGGAAAGAATTTTTGTGTCTTAGATCCTGGATGGAAAATTACTCAAAACTTGACCAAAATGACCAAGGTTTTTTATCAACGCCAGCATCTTCAGGTCCTGTTAGACAATTTTCCAGAGCTGCTCTTACAGTTGCAAAAACCCGCAATAGATTAGGCGACAAATCAATAAGATAATTCTTAGATTCTGGATGGAAAATTAGGAAATCAAATAAAGCCCGGAGGTTTCTAAATATTAAGAAACTTCGTTTTTTCATTATTTTTCATTTAGTTTTGATTTATAGTGATTTAATTTATGTTGCTATTTCAAAAAGTTCATATTTTCGAATCTTTTATGCAATAAGTTCAATAAATAAAATTGTTCTTTGCAAGGTTCCTTATCATTTTATCATTTTTTTATTGCTGTGGCACTACACAATAAAACTGTTAAAAATCAAGTAGATTGATATGATTCAAGTACTTGATAAATAAATACTCGACTTGACTTTAAATCAAGTCAAGCTCAAGCCAAGTAGCTTGAAAATCAAGCCAAGCCGTGAATCCCTAAGAAGGATGCAAATCAAGTAGGTAAAGACGTGACGTATCGAAAGTAAATACATATTATAATTTATTATAATCCCAAAATATAACTGGCCTCCAAATTCATAAAAATTAACCATCTTAGTTCCGCATAATCACCACCTTCTTTCAGGAAATACCGTCGACAGCAAATATACCGTGGACAGACGCATTCAAATTGGCATAATCACCGGTATAGTTGCAGCACTAAAGGCAAAAGTGAAAAGAACAAACAGAGAGTGTGTAGTTGCGTGTATTGACTGAAATTAAAATAATAACAAGGGACAGGTAATTGGCTGCCAAGGCAGATAATCATGTCGTATTAGTTCATCTTAATGAACCAAGCAACATCAGGAGCGCACACGCAGATGCGGCAAAAACGGCAATTTTTCATATGTGCCGTCGATTTGGTCCTTCGACTTGGGAGGGTGACTGTTTATATTGAGTAATCTTCCTCAGCTTCTCACCAGAGCAAAAAGTGTTATTGCTGTTGGTAATGGGACTGTGAAAGAAGGGAATTTATACGTGATTTTGCTGATGAAATGAGTTTTTCTTATGTAGGGATAATGGTTATTTGATTGAGATATGAGTTTTAGGATTGTTGCTTTTCATTGGGGTTCCGGTTCATCACTTCTCTCAAGTGATCTTATGCACAAACAAAGTAACCTCTTCTTGAGTTTATCAATCAAATCTAAAATCACTACATGCTTTCAACAAAAAATTATATTTCAATGACTATAGATCATACTGAAATGAGATTTTGCAAGTAAATATAAAATAACTTCAAGTTTTGTGGTATTGACAATTCAAAAAAAAATATAGGAAATAAAATCAAAGTTCAAGCTTTGTACCATATTGCAACCGTATCACATCATCAGAACAACAAAAAAGAATATTGAAAAAAATATGCAATTCTTCCGTGACAATAGGTTCGTTCGGGATGAGATTTCGAGTATACAGGGTGAGTTTTTGACTTGTTCGTATATTTCAACCAGAAGAAAAAATTTTTCTCATTCACTCTTTTTTTCCGATTCGTTTTTTTTTCTCACTTAGTATAGCGGGCATTTAGGAGGTGACCGGCCACCAATAGATTTTTATGTTCGCAAAAGATTCATTACATCAATAAAAAGCTATATTCCGAAAATCTTTTCTTTCGATTACATTCCATTTGCGAGATATAACTAAAAATTACATTTTTTTTATGGATTTTCAACCGAACCGAATCGAAAAAAAGTGTTTCCTTTGACCTCAGGAATCTTCGGTTGAAATTCAGGATTAGAACTATTTAGAGCGGCACTACAGGGATATCGAAAATCCTTAGAAATACAGGGTGGCTTCAATTACAAAAAAGTTGCGTTATTAAGGGGTTAATGTATTGGTGTTAACAGATCCGAAATATCTCCAATGGTTCCTGATATATCTCAAAAACATAAAAATCAAGATTCGTTTTTTTTCTGTATAACTCATTTGTTTCTGGAGAAACTTTACGAAATTTGGTTTGTAGCCATAATCCAATATTAGAGATTCTAATGGTGCCGTTAGCTTTTTTCAGTATTCCATTGTTTCAAAGATGCGATTTTTTTTCTTATGGACGCCATATTGGTTCTTCTTTCGAGATGATAAAGAAAAGAATTACGAATTCACAAATGTATCACATTCTACAAAAATATCGAGCCTAGCTACACAAATTTGAATTTCCATCAATTTTTTTGTATGAGTAGTAGGCTGGTGCGCGAATTGTCAAATAACTTGTTACTACGTTTTGTTTTTATGTAAAACCAAAATTTATTTTTTGTAAAAACCTAAATCCTGTTTGATAGGCAACATCCTATTAATTACATAATAATGCTGATACCAACACTCCACATAACGTACAACTGGCAACGTCTGTAGAATGTTCTACATAATTTAAAAGACTCATGTGATGGTTTCACATAACAACTGTCAACAAAGTTAACTGAAAACTCTGGCTTCAGCCTACTACCTAAACAAAAAAATAAAAAGGAAGCCTAGGTATTTATGGAAATGCAGTGACAGTACTCTTCAAATGAAATGGTTCTGAAAATACATTGTTAAATCAACATGATAAATGATTCACGAAATGATTTTTCGAAATATCTCAGGAATCATTGGAGTTATTTTGGATCTATTAACACCAACACACTTATCCCTAAATAACGAAACTTTTTTGTAACCACCCCTGTATTTCTAACGGTTTTCGATGTACCTGTAGTGCCCCTCTAAATAGTTTTAATCCTGTATTTCAACCAAAGATTCCTGAGGTCAAAGGAAACACTTTTTTTCGATTCGGTTCGGTTGAAAAGATAGGGGCTTTTGAAAATCCATTAAAAAAATGTAATTTCTCCAATTCTGTGGTTATTCCGTTCATTCTTTCACATCTTGTAGAACAAAATCGTGCGAGAATATATCAGAAACGCACAGTTTTCATGGTTATATTTTATTATTCTATGTTGGTACTCCGAACTTTCCGCCACGGCTTTATCTGTCAATTCATCAATTTGCCTTAAAGAAATCAGTTCTGCCAACCAACATTTTTCAATGCAAAAATCACTAAATTATATTTATGGAAATATTTCATTAATTTCAATGAAAATGCAATGAATTAGAGAAAATAATGTATAATACTCGTACAGAAGGCTCATTCTAGCACTCGTTCATTCCAAAAGTCGCCACTTCGTGGCTCGTTTTTGAATTATGAACTCGTGGAAGAATACCAATGCCTTCTGCACTTGTATTATAAATAACTATTTTAGTTATATCTCGCAAATGGAATGTAATTGAAAGAAAAGATTTTCGGAATATAGCTTTTCATTGATGTAATGAATCTTTTGCGAACATAAAAATCTATTGAAGGCCGGTCACCTCCTAAATGCCCGCTATACTAAGTGAGAAAAAAAAACGAATCGGAAAAAAAGTGAATGAAGAAATTCTTTCTTCTGGTTGAAATACAGTAACAAGTCAAAAACTCTCCCTGTTTACTCGAGATCTCATACTGAACGAACCTATTGTCACGGAAGAATTGAATATTTTTTTCAAAATTCTTTTTGTTGTTCTGATGATGTGATACGGTTGCAATATGATACAAAGCTTGAACTTTGATTTTATTTCCAATATGCAATAATGGATTGAAATCGAAAGAAAAGATTTTCGGAATAAAGCTTTTTATTGAATTTTCTCAGTTTTTCAATTGAAAATTTGCAACTGTGGCGTTTTTTTCTAGATTTCGATGACATCCTGATTAACTTATATCTCTCGAACAAAAATATGCACCTTTTTATGGAAATCATTTCAGATGAAAACCAGAATCTGCGAATCTCTCTACCTCAAATGGAAAACCCAATGAAATGATGAAATAACACAACAATATAGTCTAGCAAGAACTCGTAGGTGTACGGTTCAACTATAATTACTGCTCGTACTGACAATTCCTATCGAACTAAAACAATGACACCAACCAAATCAGAGGTCCAAGAAACGCCCTCGAAGATGAAAACCGAGATGTCAATTCCTACAACAATTAAAATATTCACATACAGGAAGATGACCTCGGGAAATAATCACTAATTACGTTATTTTTTTATCTTGTTCCTCGAAAAGAATTATTGAAAGAATATATTATTCAATTAAATGCGGACGGGACGGGAAAACGCTCTATTCTGAAAATATCATAGAGTTCCGAGTATCCAGCTTGTAAATGAGTTGTGCTCGAGGTTTTCTTTTTGTCCTGATAATTACATAGTCATCGCTCTCAACCGTGGAACGTATTTTTAGACATCAGATAGGTGGGAAAATAGTGTTGTATTTTTCGCGCACATGTGAACTAACGTTGATATTTATTAACCCAATTTAAATAGTAATTTCTTGCGTTTTCGACGAGTTTCAAGAAAAGCTACAAATCTTCCGTGGGAATGACCAACAATTACGTTTATTACGTACAACTAGGGATTCATCAAGCCAAGCAGCCTGACATTTTAACCGACTACTTGATTTGAAAATCAAGCTTGTGAAAAATTATATACTTGAGCTTGACTCGACTTGATTTTAGATATTTATTGCTAGACTTGATATCAAGCTACTTGATATCACTTGAGCTTGATATGTACGCGTCGCACGGTATATATTTCTGCAATCTCGTGCGCGCTTAGACTAAATAAGAGGATTCCTCGAGCGCCGAGAGACTGAAGCATTCACCACTGAGACTTCATTATTAGGGTTCTCACATTTCTATGAAATTTATTGGTAGATTTTGGTAGTTTCAGAAATATCTTTCCAAACTTGCCCAAAATGGCCAAATGAATCAATGTGTAAAATTTGTAGTTCCAAAAATATTAATTCATAGTATGAATGGAATTATAATATATTTATATTTATGCAACATCCTCAAATTCTTTAGTTCTCGGTTCGGAGAATAGATGTTCTTTGGTTTTTCCAGCACTCCATATTGAGTTTTACAAAAGTGAAATTCCTGAGACCTCCATATCTCGCGTATTACTTGTCTGATATTAATGAAATTTAATATTGAAATTGTTCCTATAGAAACGAAAGTAGTTCCATAAGAATTTATGACTGCACAGAGTGCATTCTCTAACTGAAATGAATTCTGAACAATTCATATTTCGTCTTCTATTATCAGTTTGATGAAAGTTGATAGGGAGATTTGGACAGAAGGATTAGAGGTTCCGTAAAAATCTAAACGAGAGAAAAATCAAGAAAGTATTTTGTCCCTACCATTTGCTGAGTATCTAATTGCTGTATTCTTCAACTCAACCTTGGGTTTTTGGGAAGGGGCTATGTGTACTTCACCTTAATCATGTTTGGCCATGAAATCATGCCCCCAAAAGCTTTGGAATTATATTTTTTTGAATATTTTTTTCGTAATCCGTAAAAACTTACACAAGGCTCAATGCAAACTTCACGAGCAAATATTCGTTGATATATTATTCAAGATAACAGCAGTATTCTAAATTTCAGCATTAAATCAGAATAAACAGTAGCATTTCTTTGAATTGATTCGGTTTTTAATTGGAAATATTTCAATGAACTATGTACTTTTCCCCATCGTTATTCATCTCATTTTCTTAAGAATTAATATCCATACCATAACTGTTATTTCCGATGACGATTATAATATCAAACAATTACATCAGAGTGGAGTTAGTACGTCAGTCCTTATGAACTTTTTAAGCTTCATCGTAACTATATGAAATGTGGTCAAATTTTACGTTATCAGTATTATATGCATACCATTTGTTTGCATAATCGCTTCATTCTCATTTCGTCAACCAAGTTGGAGGTCATACAATTTTATCGTCATCTGATGATCTGTAGTAACTGATGAGATGAACCCAGCGATGGAAATCCTACAGTATCATTCTCTACTTTTCCCAAGAAATCGGAATTCCTAGAAGAATGGATTGGAAAAATGGCTATATGTTTCACATATGTATATTTATTTCTCTATTTCTGTATCGTAATGAGTTCATTACAGTTCTAAAAAACAGTGCTGTAATGAACTCATTACAGCATCGTTTTCAGATATATTTTGCGTTTTGTGGTTGTCTATGCTGACTTCCAATCCTATCAAATTTCAACAAACGTCAATAATTGTCAATATTATATAATTTGGGGATATAGAGAAATGATTTGTTACATATTCGCAAATTCTCATAATTTTGGTAGTGTTCAATCGATTTCGTCAGACATCATTCACGAATTTAATGTGTAATTGTAAATTATGTCTAAATTCGAAACATACGATTCATATTCAAATTCCATAATCTGTCAATTTTCTTAACAGTCACACCAACTGCTACGATACAATACAAAAGTCACTAGGATATATAATCTGAATTTTTCATTGAATTTCGACAATATTTCGCAAAACTTGACTGAAATAGAGAAAATATCGTCTAATACTCGTTGCAGAAGGCAATTCCAACACTCAAGCGTTCCAAAACTCGCTCCTTCGTCGCTCGTTTTCGAATTTCGCATTCGTGTTGGAATAGGAGCCCATTCTGCAACTTGTTTTAGAATATACTATTATTACTTGTACATGTTAATGGGGCTTCCTCCTGAAACTGCAACCTTCAGTAAGCCTAGCTTTACCACCAGTGGATGTGCAGAGAATGGTTGAACAACCCTTGCATGCTACAGCCGACTGAGCATGAGAAAAAATAGTAGATATAGCATAGCACCCTGGGCATTTAACGTCCATGAAATAACTGTTTGGGTGTTGTACGAGCCTTTTGAGCTTGTGAGACCTCTTCTGTTTTTCAGCAGTTGGGTATATGATTTATAGTGATTTAATTTATGATTCTATTTCGAAAAAGTCGATATTTTTGTTCTTTTATACAATAAGTTTAATAAATAAAAGTGTTTTTGGCAAGGTTTCTTCTCATTTCATCATTTTTTATTGATGTGACACTACACAATAAAACTGCTAGAAATCAAGTAGCTTGATATAATTCAAGTACTTGATAAATAAATACTTGACTTGACTTGATGAGATTGAAAAACTACTACTTGACTTGAAATCAATTCAAGCTCAAGCCAAGTAGCTTGAAAATCAAGTTCAGCCCTAAATCCCTACCACAAGATTAGCCAGAAGAGTTCATTAACTTAAAAGAAAATCCACGACTTAGCAGCCCAGTTTTTCCAAGCTTAAAAAATGCAATCGCATCCGCAACCGTGTCTATTTTAAAACACGAATCGAAGAAATGTAGACCATTGTTATCACCTGATCCATGTCGTGCTCCTACGTACATTCATCTGGAGACTTCGACCCGTTGGACGTTGACACCCAGCGAAATATTTCGCGAATTTGCTTACTCTTCACATAAGCCCAGAGAGTAGCTCTCACAGCATCGCGTTGCAAATCTTCAGATTGCACAGCACCTGCGATCACGGTGCAATGTTCCAACATGAGGAGCACGACCAGATGTGCGACTTTTTGCACGCCTACCATTTGCTTTCCATTCATAAGTGTAATAGCGACATTTTTAAACACCTGACACTGCTTTGCATTCGGTTGTGTGTGTTGTTACTCCAACTATACGTTAGAATGAGTGGGTTAGAAGATTGAGAGATGTTGGATAGCAACTTCACTCACGTATTGATTTGAGGATCTGATATTTTGAGATTATACAACTCATGTTCTGATGAACCAATAGAATCCGTAAATTTCCCATAGTTACGGCGTATTGATAAGTGAATATACTACTTGACGACGTTGTATAATCGTTTTGGCCTCCTGCCATATTGGGATCATTTCCATAGTAACATTCTTGGACGTTCGCCAAAAAATAAAGTCGAGCTCAGTGAACTGTCATCGAATTACCAAAATGCAGTCTTTGTTGATAATTATTGATATTATTCGTTATATAATCGTAACGAATACAACTCGAGCATAGACAATATATTTCGTTTATACGAACCTCTTCACTCGACGTAATTCGTGAAACACCACTCGAGCTGTGCTCTCGTGATGTTTCGCGAACTACGTCTCGTGAATCGGTTTATAATCGTATATTGTCTATGCTCTTGTGATATTATAACTGATAATTGAACTGCTATGTAATAAAAGTATCGGGGTTATTTTATCGTCTTGATCTTGGATTACATGATCTTCGATGCACACGGCGGTGAGCATCAAAGATCATTTTTTAACTCGAGTTACATCTTTGATTCCTGTTGCACTGCACGTTGAATTTACTACTTCCAGATAAAACTATAATCCTTCAAAATGGACGGATCATTTATTTACTGCTTAGAATTAAACGTAACTTTGATAACCTTCAATATATTTGTTTGATGTCAGTTCATAGGTATATAACCATAAGATCGTGCAAAAAGTGAAAACTGGAAATATGCACAAGAATGTTGCACTTTTGTCCAATGAATTTGAAGTTTTGATTTTTTTTCTATATTCTCATTTTCATTATTAAATTCTCACGAGGCTTGAAATGGCCATTCTACATCGAAATGCAAATTTCAATCACAATCAAATATTTATTTTTAGTACAAAAAACAAAATTTCATATCTAGAGTTTGTTGGATCATTACGATGTAACAACCTATTTTTGTACCAAATTCTATGCTAATAACACCTATAGTTCTCAATTAAAGCGGCGGACGAACGTATATTCTTTTTTTTCGATTTTTGGATAATACTTATATCTACATTTTAAACTGTGAAATTTTCAAGTGGAGGACAATTGAATTTTTTTAAATAATTTGTAGTAGACAAGACCATATGGGTGATTTTAGAGTTTGTTCCATAAGATTGTTTTTGTCCAGAAAGGTGTAAGTAATGCAGAATCAATAAGTGTTAGAATATTACTTCATCCGAACTTGTTTCGAGAGAGACAACCAACCATACACTTGAAGTTTTACTTCAACGTCGTAGGTGGCGCTGCGAGTCTGCACGTGGCGCGGCCATCGAGGGCCATCGAGAGAGAAAACAAATATAGATCTTCGATGATCGAGAGCAAACGTCAGTGACATAACCTGTGTGTTTTAGTTCTTCTGTCACGTCTTCTGTTCAGACAGCTGAACTGGGTTGAGCCCCTTCTGAGTTGAACTCCCTTGCGTTCAGACAGCTGAACTGGGTCGAGCCCCCTTCTGGGTTGGGCTCCCTTGCGTTCAGACAGCTGGACTGGGTCGAGCTCACTTCTGGGTTAGGGTTCCCTTTCGTTTAGCCTTCTAGAACTTGCTTAGAGAAAAAGTGAGACTTACGAGAGTGTTTTGAGAATAAACGATTAAAACCATTATCTGTGTATTAGTGAATACTCTGTATTTCAAAACCCCAAAAATCCAAAAGGTTATGGAACCAGCAAGCTTCAAACTGCGCGACGAGGTAAACAATTATTCTGAAAATCTCACACGAGAAAAATATTGAGGTAAGTTGAAATTTCAACTTAATTAACGAGGTTAGAGAAGATATTGTATTGAGTTCAGTGAATGGAAATGATTTATTTCATATTCATTGCTGAAATAGAGAATTCCTGTTATACAGTATATGTATATTGTATTTGGAAATAATGTGTTTACCTATCTATTAGAGTTAAATCATGTTCACAACCTAGGAAGTTGATTTCAAGTGTAGAGATCTTGCAAATCTGATTCTTAACGGTTATTGAACGTTGATGTTTAAAGAAATGAGATATTTTACTATACACAGGTTTTGATAGAGTTAAATCATGTTCACAACCTAGGAAGTTGATTTCAAGTGTAGAGACCTTGCAAATCTGATTCTTAACGGTTATT
Source organism: Harmonia axyridis (assembly GCF_914767665.1). Taxonomy (NCBI): domain Eukaryota; kingdom Metazoa; phylum Arthropoda; class Insecta; order Coleoptera; family Coccinellidae; genus Harmonia; species Harmonia axyridis. The sequence continues at coordinate 72,298,487 of NC_059501.1, forward strand.
GAACGTTGATGTTAAGAGAAATGACATATTTTACTATACACATGTCATATAGATTTTGATTATGCAGATGTAGAGATTCTGCATACTCGTTGTATCAAATTGACTTAGATGTTCATGAATTCAGAGATTTCACATTCATCATTTGAGAAAATTATATTATGTGAATTTAGAGTTTTTCAGAGTCATAATTTGAGAGATGTACATACATCATTCGAGAGGTATCGATGAGAAAATTTCAGAGACTTTGCTAACATACTTTCTGTTTTAGATTGGATAATTTTAGAGAATTTACATACCACACCTAGAGAATTGGAGCATGTAGATTTAAAGATTCTACATACATTGCTTGGAGCATGTAAAATTGGATGTTTCATATTCCATAAACATAATCCAGAGATTGAGATATTTTGAGAGTATATATATTGATGAAAAATTTGGGGAATTATTTATTTCACTAAACTACAAAAACTGCAGTATGGTAAGATTAGTGATAATCAATATTTCAGGGCTTCTTTCGTACAATGCTTGCTGTGCTGTGTTGTTCGTTTGTAAGCTAGGGATATTATAGGATTCAAGTATTCATCCCGTATAATGTACAAATGGCCATACCTAACTCAACAGGTTTTCATTGCAGTGCGTGATACCGCTTTGTAGTAAGGTGTATATATACGTGGTGGTGATGCTCGAAAACTTTAATAGCCATGTTTCGAATTGTATCAGATTGCTGTGCATCTGAGGCAATTCAGAAGCACGAAACAAAATTTTATATCTTATACCTGGTAGTAAATGTACTAAGAGAGCATATAATGCACAAAAATCTTAAAATACATAATATAAATATTTTGTTTCATAAATCCTGAAATAGATGGCAGCCAAAGGAAATCAAGGAAAACCGTTGGTGGATTATCATAGCGATTCCACCATTTCCGTAAGTGCAGAAGATATAGGTTTCATGCATTACGAGGAAAGAGAGAATTGTCAAAACCGATGTAAGTTTTTCATGCAATTAATAATTGCCCATTTCCTTGATCTTAGCTGACTAGAAAAGTATCAACGAGTGATACGTAGATGAGAGATGCTAGAGAAATTTTAGAGTCATTACACAAAACCCCCTTTTGAGAAATTAGAGATCTGAGAGAGGAGAAATTGTCGACAATGGAGAGAGTACAATAGAGAGAGTAGAGAAGAGAATTTTAGAGTATGAGAAAACCCAGGTATATATAAATTAATCCATGTTAGGTAATTAGAGTTATGAAAATATTTTTGAGGTTGAATTTTAGAGATTCTGGAGTACGAGAAAAACCCAGCTATATTTAAAATTTATTCATGTCACAGAGGTCATTAGAGATATGAGAATATTTTTGAGGTTAAATTTTAGAATTTGAGAAAACCCAGGTATTCAAAAATTAATTCATTTTACAGAGGTGATTATAGTTAAGAGAATAATTTCTGGGGTTAAATTCTAGAGCTTAGCAAACCCAGGTATTTAAAATTAATCCATGTTACAGAACAGAATTCAAATTTAAGATCTGGATGGACAGTCTATGATCAGAGCTTTTTGACAAATGCTTTGTTGGACGTCATAGAGCCAAGTACGAGTAACCAAACTTTTTCGGAGGCCAACAAATCCAAGAGAAGTAATTAAGTATGAGACATTATCATAAACAGAATTGAGAAGAACTATTGAAAGAAAAATTTTGAATATCCGAGACCCTGTTGAAGTAAGTAGAGGTTTGAGGTTCTCCAGGAAGTGCAAGTCAAATGCGACACACACTTTAGGTAAGAGCATGTGAGGTGTGATTGAGCTAACTGCTCAAAAGATAAGATCTGCACTTTATCAGGCTGTATTACCAGTCATATCCAAGTTACGAGATGCAGATCTGACCAGGAGACAGACCCCAAACCAAGAAGGTAATTTAGACGAGATCAAGACCTTCATCAGAGAGAGAGAGAGACCAGAGAGATTGGAGGTTGAGAAGAGGTCTGAAATTGAAGAGGAGATTCCAAAAGTTCAACGGGTACATAAATTAAAATGCTTCCATTGTAACAAAGAAAGACACTGGTCAACTGATTGAAATTTGAGGCAACAGAGTAAGTAAGTGATTCTGCTTCGGTTGTGGGACAATCAAGTAAGAGGATTGCATTAACAATGGTGGCACGAACGAAACGTTAAATTTAAAGGATCGAGTAGAGGTAGGTTGAACAAGCCAAGTTTCAACACTAAGAGACGAAGCCATGTAAACCAGAGGAGAATGAGAGAGAGTAAGAGATTCAAAAAAAGAGGGTCGCTCCAAGGCAAGAAGGGTTGGAAGTATAGAGCATAGAAAAACTAAAACAGGTAAACTTGATGCAATCATTAACTTCTTTGCAGATTCTGGAGCAACAGACCATATCGTAAATGGTTGTCCGATTTTGAGAAACTTTGAGAGATGTCAAAATATGAGGATAGAGAGCGAATAAAACGAGATAGCAGTCATTGTAATCGATGAGGACAATTCCAAATCCTAAGAGTTTACAATAAGGTTAATAATGAGATTGTGTTAGAGAGTCAAGCAACGATAAGCGAAGAAGATGAGATGAGCTTGCAATCGCAGACACAGTCCAATAACGAGTTATTAGGTTCGGAGGGAGAACCGGAATCTGCGATTGGGAGGGAGAAAGAGTATGATCTCATCTTTTCACCTAAAGAGAAAGTTCACAAGTTTCAACTGACAAAACAGATGAAACACAATCTGAGCAACAAGAAAATATTGGGATTGCAGTCATATCAATAGAGAGGAAATTTAGATCGATAACTTGGAATCAATCCAAAACTTAGAACGTGAAGTATGTATCATATCGACAATGGAAAAATTACACTTTAAAGAGACAGAATGAGAGCTGAGAAACAACGAATTGACACACACTGACACGATGGGACTTATTAAACCACCATCTCATCCAGGTCAGTAAAGATTAATTAATGTCTACATAGAAGACTATTGGAGACTTGCTAAAGCATATTCATTAAAACAGAAGATGAGTTGGCTGAAGCATTAAAGAAATTCTTAATATCAACAAGAAACTTGTTGGAGAAAAATGAGAAGGTATATTATATCAGGTCAGATCAAGGTACAGATTTACCGAAAGGAAATTCCCAGAAGTACTGAGTAGAGAAAATATAGAGAACGAGAGAGCGGAGAGGATTGACTCAATGATCCAAAAGAAGGTTTGTACATACATGTTTGATTCCAGACTACCTAAGAGTATGTGGGAGATTGATGTTGATGCATTCATAGATGTGTACAACAGAACACACAAGTCTATCAGATATCAAACACCATTGACAAAGTTTGCACCAAATGCAAAATGCCACTTTGATCAAATTGAGAGATGTGGATGTATTGAATGTATTGTTGTAAGTATTATTATGTATTGTGATGTTCGCATACATTAAGATTCCAAAATCCAGCTTGTAAGTATTATTATGTATTGTGATGTTCGCATACATTAAGATTCCAAAATCCAGCTTGTAAGTATTATTATGTATTGTGATGTTCGCATACATTAAGATTCCAAAATCCAGCTTGAAATTTGGAGAATGTGCCCTGAAAGATGTCCCAGTGGGTTATACCGTGGATACTTGACGTAGCATTCAAGCTCGGAAAAAGTCCCTTGAATCTCAACATGTGAGATTTAACAAGAAACTTGCCTACAAAGATGTTTATAGAAATAAACAACTTGATGACACTAGAAAAAAATTAGAGACCCAGGAAAATATAATTGACTGGGATTGGATGAAAAACTCGAAAGAGCCAAAATAAGGGAACTGTCGATAAAAAGGCCAGTACCCTGCTACACTTAGAGAAAACTGTAAAGGACGTAAGCTATGCAAGGTTTTTTAATTATTCAGAGAATAGTATTTTAGAAAGTATGCTGAACGACCTCGGTCGATTGCCTTTGGATAACTAGTTATCAATAAAGATCAACTATTAATATTATTATTTTAGGTGAATATGAGAAAACCGATAAAATTCGAGGAAGCTATAAATTCTAGAGAAGGCCACTTATGGAGGAAAGCTATAAAAGAAGAAATTGATTCCATGATACAAAATAAGGTTTGGATATTGGTAGATAAAAAGTATCCTCAAATATCTGGAAAACGGGCAAATATTATAGACCCAAAATGGTATTCGAGAGAAAATTAGAGGCAAATGGTCTTATACGATACAAAGTAAGATTAGTCATACAAGGCTTTAAGGTCGAAAATATCTATGACATTGAAAGGAGACATATGTACCAGACTTCCAGTAATTAGAGCTACATTTGCAATAATCAATAAGTATGATTTACATACTTGTCAATCAGAAGTAAAAACCTGCTTTTTAAATGGCACTATAGAGGAGATCTATATGGAGATTCTTGATGGAGTAGACATTGACAATGAGATCAAACGATCTTATGTATATAAACTCCGGAAAGCCCTATATGGACTGAAGATAAGTCCAAAGAGATGTAATAAGAGATTCACTGAAAAGATCCAGAAACTTGGTTCAGAGAATGATATACATAGACCTTGTTTATATACTTGGAGGAGAAATGATATAAATATAAAGAGAAACCGAGAAGAGAGGTATATAAATCAATCAATCAAATTATACCATGAATATGTTAGATAGATTGAATATGAATGACTGCAATGCTCAAAATACTCCTATGGTAACCAGACAGGTAGAAAACAAGATTAAGAGAAATCAATCGGAGAATCTACAAGATGACTCAGATAAACTAGAGATGAAAAGAGTTCCTTATAGAGATGAGAAGAGTTCCTTATAGAGATGAGAAGAGTTCCTTATAGAGATGAGAAGAGTTCCTTAGAGAGATGAAAAGAGTTCCTTATAGAGATGAAAAGAGTTCCTTATAGAGAAGCGATTGGTAGCTTAATGTATCCATCAAATGGTAGACACTACGTTTGCTGTTAACTGTTTAACGAGAAAACAAATGAAGCTGATTGGAAAGATGTAAAGAGAATATTCAGGTATTTGAAAGGTACTGTGAATTTAAGTCTTAAATTCACCGCTCAAACTTAATACTTAAAAGCATTTACCGATGCAACATTTAGAGACCATTCCGACTATTCATCAACTGAAAGGTATGTTATTAGATTGTTTGGAGATGTAATAGCTTGGAGAAGCCATAAACAAACATATGTCACATTGTCCACTTGTCAATCCGAATATCTAGCTATGAGTGATGCTTGTCAAGAATTAATATCTCTTGATAAGGCACTTAGATTTGTGGTAGGTAAACTGATGTTTCCTATAACAGTCTGGTGTGATAACAAATCCGCTGGAGACTGCACCAAGAAAGATGGTAGTCACAAACTAAAAGTATTTGATGATCATTTAGAGGTAATAAATGACGACCTACTACATAGAGAGAAATCTGGACTTAGAAGATAGATGGTTAAGACACATGGTGATTTCAAACAATGTGTTGAGTATAAGAGAACCACAGTGAGGTGGACTCCAACGAAAGAGAATGTGTCAGAGATACCATCAGACAGTCATAAGAGATTAACTCAAAAACTAATGATTTAATAATCTTGGAATACTAACCCATTAAATTTTTGTTTTCAGAGTATTTCTAGAGACTAGAGTATAAACTAATTGAGTTCTGTTTATAGATTAGACTTAGAGTGGAGAATGCTGCTTGTAGTTCGATGAAGGGAGGGAGTGTTAGAATATTACTTCATCCGAACTTGTTTCGAGAGAGACAACCAACCATACACTTGAAGTTTTACTTCAACGTCGTAGGTGGCGCTGCGAGTCTGCACGTGGCGCGGCCATCGAGGGCCATCGAGAGAGAAAACAAATATAGATCTTCGATGATCGAGAGCAAACGTCAGTGACATAACCTGTGTGTTTTAGTTCTTCTGTCACGTCTTCTGTTCAGACAGCTGAACTGGGTTGAGCCCCTTCTGAGTTGAACTCCCTTGCGTTCAGACAGCTGAACTGGGTCGAGCCCCCTTCTGGGTTGGGCTCCCTTGCGTTCAGACAGCTGGACTGGGTCGAGCTCACTTCTGGGTTAGGGTTCCCTTTCGTTTAGCCTTCTAGAACTTGCTTAGAGAAAAAGTGAGACTTACGAGAGTGTTTTGAGAATAAACGATTAAAACCATTATCTGTGTATTAGTGAATACTCTGTATTTCAAAACCCCAAAAATCCAAAAATAAGTTTTCTTCCACGAATCTGGTCTTTTTCGACTTATAGACACACAGCGCTCAAGAAATATTTATTTTTGTTCCCTCCTGTTGATAAATACTTCCAATATATAGATAATAAAACTTCTCAAATTCTCTGGAAGATCGTTGATGAACAATAAGAATAGGATCGGTCCCAAGACAGAGCCTTGAGGTACCCTCAATTTCAGATTGTGTTCGATGGACAAAGAGTTGTTTATTTCACCGACGCAACTCTGCTACTGAGATAACTACAGATCCAGTAGTAGGATATTCTTTAAATCACAGATAGTAACATTTGTCCAATCTGAACTGAAATTCTAGTCATCATAAAGATTCCCTTATTTGCATTCAATATATATATAGATATAGGTAAACAATTTGTTCACATTTGTTACTCAATTTCATTTCGATAAAATGAAAGTTTCTTGTTCCAGAAGATTTTGGAAAGAGGAAAAGGGCTGAGATTCCAATAAAGATGTATGTGAACTTATCATAGTTCCTACTTCCACTTGAATGTAAAAACGATAAGGAGATATTGTCTTAGTTTTAGATTAATTTGTTTTTTCTCCACCTTTTATGAAATAATTCAATAGCAACTGATGAACACCCTTCAAATTACTGTAGGTATACTTTTTCAAGCGAGAATAGTACCGTATCTTAAATTTTGAAATGAAAACATTTAGAACGCCTTTCCGAGCCTTAATATCTATCATATGTAGGTGTACAGATTATATATGATTGAGAACTAGAAATGTAATGTTCAAAACTGTTAATAAGAATTCCCTCATTGATAACTGCTTAGTTACTGTTAACGATTTCCTAAAGGTTTTTGAGATATACCTACTAAATATCTCAAGAAACTTATTGATCTCCAAACTTTGATATTGAATTTAAAAAATTTAAAAATATTATATCGGATGAGTTGTTTCTATTTGTGTCCCTATTTTGTGTTATGTTTATGTCGTGTTGTATATTTTTGTATTTTATCTTGTTATAGGCACTTCCTATACTTTTTATAGATATTTAGATTTAAGATTTTCAGTTATATTTCTTTCACACTGCTAAATGTAATAAGATTATTCTGTTGGTAACAGTATAAATTAAATAAATAAATATTCAGAGGAATTTTTCATCCTCTGATAAAGGATTATCATTCTGAATTCGAGCTGAATGATAATTCTTAAAAAACAAACATAATAACAAGAAGAAATAGGCTTGGAGTGCTTAAAATGGGAGAAGTTTTGTGACAAAATTATGGCGTCATTATCAAATGTTTGCAAATTCAACACTGGGAAGACCTTTCTGCATCTGATGTTGATACTCCAGAGAAAAAAAAGTCTCCTTAATATTTAATATCACATCAATAAAATCTCAGGACTAGGAATCAATTCCCCCTCCAAGTCTTGCAGCTGCTGAACCTTGTTTTTTTAAACAAAAACTGAATTTTCCGTCTATAAAAATCTTCATTTTCAGTACCTACAATACAATACTCGTAAATCAATATAAATTGAACAAACAATATTCAATGGATATTAATTCAACAACCCAATATTTGTGCAGCGAACCGATACCTACTTCGATGTCTTATCAAAAACTGCATAATACATAAATTCGTGCTTCTAAACATCAGAACTACGACTCACCCAATCTACGATGCGTTTGCTTGAGAAGTGCTTACTTGCAAGCTTCTTATTATCACCTATTTAACGATTTGAAAACTGTTGTATGTTCTTGAAATACGTTTCAGATTACCTCTTATCAGTTTACGTGTTCAACAGCTGGTATAGCAATATTATATTAATTTATCAAGTGTTGTTGATGCAATAACGAATACCACAATAGATTCCTCGGTAAGTTTATTCCTCCCAGATTCCTGAGAGCGGATATTGACTGACCGAAAGTTTTTGTGTTATGACATCTTGTCTTAATAATAAAACTTTTTTAGGAGGAAAAACTGCAACAACAATAAATGATAGATGACGTAAACTTTTCAGGAAGATAAACTGAGAGAAAAATTGATAACAAATTATGTTCAAACTTTGCGTGCGTGAAGAGGATAATTATGCAGACTTGGTAACAAAAAAATTTCGATAATCAGTGGTCGTCCTTAAAATAATCCATTTCTAGTAGGTACAATCTCAAAATTATGTGAATCTGTATTTTGTGTCTATTTGTTTGGGAAAGTATAAAGATGCCCATTTCATTAAGGAACCTTTGACATCAGTAAAGGAAACAATAAATCGAGTATGTCCTAAGAACGGTTAACATGTTTTACTGATCAAAGAAAATTATTGTCTGAAAACGGTAGGTCAAAATATTCTTGATGCTTCAACGTTTTTTATTCTCTTTTTGCTCTTGTTCTTATCCTCTTATTCTTCCCCAATTGATTTTATTGAACTAAATTCCACCCTATTATTCAAGGCTTAGCTCGATATTCAAGCTACTTGGCTCAAGCTCAAGTAGCTTGAGCTTTATCAACTCAAGTTCAAGTCAAGTAGTAGTTGTTCAATGTCAAGTCAAGTAATTATTTATTGAGTACTTTACATCAACTGGAGCTCAAGTTATTTGAGCTTGAACCAAGTAGCTTGAATAGCAAGTCAAGCCGTGAATCCCTGCCAATTATCAAAAAGTCAAAAATGACTTTTATGTAAAAGTTATATTTCTGCTAGATGAGTTCCACTGAACTCCTATCCACTAAAACTTGACTTATTATTATAAAAATTGTAACTATGTGTTTTCATTCAATGTGTCTGAAGCATTTCGTTAATAAATAGGTATAACAACATTTTCTCTTGGTAACAAAAAACAGTGTTCAACTCTAATGACTGATTGGACGTGTGACTCAGTGGCTTAGAGCTGAAATTTGACGCAAGTAACCTGGGTTCCGGTACAAAATTATCCAAAATATTTCTCATTTTGTGAAGTGGTCATTTTAGTGATTGTAGAAGAACATAGAAAAAAGCAACTTCATGTCAGGGGCAACTGATTTTGTATGTGGATGTAAGAAAATATCGATTGCTATGGTCTCCCAAAGGTGCAATAATAGCATGACTTTACAAGTGCTCAAAAGCACAAACATACATCTGAACTAGCACATTACCAATGAAAATTTCCATAAAGCAAACAATAACATCTAGCCATTCATAGTTGTTCCAGTTCAGAGTCATGATCCATGCAATTTACATATAAGATAGCCATATTTCAATGAAAAAAACATTAATAAAATTTTAACACCATCGATCTCACTGCCGATGGTAAGTTTCAATTACATAATGCATTATCATTGCATAATAATTGTGGAAATCTAGTCGGTGCTGCAGGAATTTCCTAAGATATTTTATTAACAAGTTTTAAAAATGGATAATTACTCCTGGGCGACGAGTGAATAGAATTCGTCTGGCCTTTCCGTTGCGTTCTTTTATAAATGAATAAATATCAGCAATAGGAGAAAACCCTGATTAAATTCCAATTACCATTCCATATCCATATGAATAACTTAAGAGTAATCTTTTATTTCGACTTGAAAATACTACGCTTGAAGGAGTTCGAAGTAATATTTGTCGCTAATCATCCTGTATGATCACACGATGGTTCAGTATCATTTGTTATGTAGTTTGTGAACAGTGTGCCATTTCATCTGTTCCAGCTTGCTTCGTGTTAAAAATATCGAAAAATGAATTTTGCAAAGCAAATGAAATTTTTATTGATATGAAAATATTACTTCAAGTTCTCGGTAAATCAACATCGTCAAAACACTTGCATGTGTGTGATATATAGTGCTTTCTAATGTGGTCGAGAAGTAGTGAAAATTTGCCTTGCTGAACCTGAAAGGTGAAAGAGTCGTTACTTACTGAAAATTATGTAATTGCACAAGTGCATCAAAATTACCGATAATTTTGCATGACAGCGTGTTGTCATAAAAACTGCATGAGTTCATTCTCATTTTTCGAGAAAGAGCCCGACACCGAAGGTGGAGGGCTCTTTCTCCAAAAATGAAAATGACCGAATGCAGTTTTTCAAGGAAAACACGCTGGAATGCAAAATTATCCGGTCATTTTGATGCACGAGTGTAATTCGGGGGAATATTTCCCGAATAAACTGTTACATCACTTGTCAAACTGATGTAGAATGGGATTAAGACTGTAAGATGCATAGAAACTATGCATCTATGAACAGAACAATTATCGCAGTGCAGTTTCGCTTCCTACAATGCAATTATCGCTGTAATTTTCGATAATTGTTCTCCACATACATAGAATTTTGGCAGGAGGGAAATATTCGCTGTAATTTTCGATAATTGTTCTTTATATTCATAGAATTTTTGACAGTAGGGAAATATTCGTTTTAAGCTGACAGCCGCTGAAATTTTCGCGTATCCCTAATCAATTCTTATAATTTGAAACGACTCTTTTTGCGTAGAAACTCAATTCTGTATCGATAAAGACATTTTGTAATTAACTTTTAAATGTATTGTACCTACACTCGGGTTTCTTTCTAGAAGTTATAAAATTGTATATGTAGATAATAGTAGAATATGTACCTGAAGGTGTAACGTTTTCAAGAGGTGGTTCTGCCTGAAAATGTCTTGAAAACAACAGAAAATACCTCGTTATTTTACCTCGAAGAAAATTCAAAACTTCTTACCGTCACTCAAGTTTTTGGGTAAATTGAGATTTTAATGTAGGTATTTACAGGTTTGGCTTATATTTGGTGTAGCTGGAGTTTGTCGTAGAAAAAACTATTGGAATCAGATATCAACGATAAAAAAGATTTGGGCGAATTTTTCTAATGGCGCTTAGAAATACCAAAAGAAAAATTTTCCAGCATTTTGTAATGAAAAATGCGGAGAATAGTGCCGTTAAGTTTGTCGCAATATTTAGGAACTACGCGTGAGTTTACGGACAATTATGACACTATATTTCTTCAGATTGGAATACACAGACAAGCATTGTTTTCGTCAGACATCTGCGTCTTTTTTAGCAGATTCAGAAGATACAATCGACGTTTTAAAAATATATGGGTGATGGAAATTCAACAGTGTAGCCGGAGGTTTTAAGGAATCCTCAATAAAACATAAACAAGGCAAATCGTATAAAATATTTGGTCAAATCGTGGATTAATATTCTGTAGTTTCGGGACCATCAACTTCATCATCCCATGTGATGTGAGTATAAATAAGATATATGGCGCAGCAGTATCAATGAAACTAGAACAACAGTCAATACAGCTTAGAAAGAATCAATATTCAGCAATTATTCAACAAGAAAGAGTTTTAAATATGACGCACTCTTCCAATAACAATGTAAACGTTTAATTTAATTATTATTCAAATTAGTTTATTATTCTCAATAAAATAATTGTTATATACATTAATTTCTCATTTATTCCCTCCGGAATATATGGCTATCTTTTATCCCGCAGTCATTAAATGTGTCACTTCAATCCATCAGCTTCTGAATGATATAAATATAAAAATTGCGCCATTATTTTCCAATTCAATAATCATATGATTCTCAAAAATCAGCATTCCGTATAGTATGCAATGTTTTTGATGTTGTAACACAATAAATTATGAGTTTATCCTCATCTAAATGAAATATAGGTACTGCTAATTGATGTTGACACTCATTTACATGATAATTTTTACATAATGTCTGTTATTTGATGCTGTATAAAAGCATAATCAGAAAATGCATGAAGTTGGCTGATAAAATAGATAAGATTCATTGCATATTTGGCAGAGGTCTTTTCGAAGTTAACCGTATTTTTGTCGAAGAAATGATCATTCAAATACTGCAAAACTCTAACAAAATACTTAGTTCGAAGTCATGTCATTCAATTATAAAGGTCAAATGAGACTAGTTGATGAATTTAATATAAATATCAAAACTATCGTATTGCCAAAACCTTCCATATCTGATATATCTTTTTAATATATACTCATTTGACTCTTATAATTTGATTAGAGTCAACATCAGAAAAAAATAAAATTCTCTGAAATTGTTGTTAGATGTATTTGTTGATTGAAAATGATTGGTTTTAATACTTTGTCAATTGGAATTGTACTTCTGCACAAAAAGTATAGGTGTATCAATAAGAAATATGAAATACGAAATTGGCACATCGATGTCATAGTTTTGATATTTATATTAGATTGCCTTGATCAAGTAGCCTCATTTGAACTTCAGAATTGTTTGAATTAATTCTTGATTGATTGATCTGATTTGTTTTGAATGACACAACTTGTCACTTCAGTCCCGCTAGAGCGAACACAGTATTTTGTGCGAGCGTAATACAGTATTTGAATGACCAAATCCTTCAAACAAATTCGATCAACTTCAAAAAAATATTTGCGAAATATCCAACAAATCCATTTTATCAGCCAACTTGCTTTTTCTGATTGTGGATTTATTTATATTGCATCTTATTAGATGTATTATATTAGATATCATCTAAAAATTATCGAGTAAAAAGTCATCATTTATGCACACACAACTATTGACACAGTATTTTGCATTTTCTTCATTAACTTCCTGTAGTTATTTGGAGTAAAATTAGAATAAACTGATATAAATATCATTATTTCAAATAGATGAACTATTTTAGAGAAATATATCGAACTGAAAAATCGGCGAATATACTGAAAAACTATCATTTTAGATTTTCGCACGCGATATTCAAGTCTCCTATGCTTCTGCATAAATTATCTCGAAATCCACCAATCCTTATCTTTCTATACTTGTTGTTTCTCAATTCCAGATCTCTAGCCAATATTTACGATCGAATTCCAAAGTGCTCTTACGAGGATTCTCCTTCATAAGAAACTCGAACCGTTTATGTATAAATCAGCATAATTTCTACCGAAATCAAAAACGATACGATTAAACAGGTATACACTAGAAGATACCATCGGAATTATGTTATTTGTGATCGTTCTCGCATAAAAGACATTTGGAGATATGTATCGTAGAGATAAATCCAGTATCTGGAAAGATGTCAACAAATAAGTTATTAGTAGAGTATTGAATCACTAAGCTACCTGGGGCAATGATTACTTATGCTGATTAGTTTTATTTATGAATTAGGCGATGTTTTTATTGAGCTACAATAGATGTTTATAAAATGAGATAAAACACACGTGATAATTTCCGAGTTGAGGGAATCCCCGATATGATTAAAGTAACAGTTTTAGAAATGAGGCAATGGAATCTAAGAGATAAGTGACTTTTAATACATTTAAAACTAATCTAAATTTCAAGTATCACTTCACTCCATAAGTTCAAAGCCTTACGAGAAAAATAATTTTTTTTTTTTTGTAAATTCGACAACATAGTAATCTTCTGGATTGATACATGATCTTAACAAAGGTAAAACCATCAACTGTGAATACTAAATAAGGTTATTGGATTGAAGTACAGAAATTAAGAAAAAGGCCTTAATTGCAAAAAGAAACTACTTGTCATAAATTTTAAAAAAATCATAGTCAAATTGAACGAATGGTGCTCGCAACTACTTGAACACCCATCGAATTCTCCCAGGGTTTACTTGCTTCTTGCAGACTACAAAAGAATGCTCTAGAGAAGGAAAACTTAGAAGAGCTTTGAAGTCCTCTAACTTTTCAATACCTTTTCTGTAGGAAGATTGGTCTTTGCTTTCGAGTTATTATAAACTTTAAAATTTAAGGTCATTTCCATAATCCATACGAGAAGGCTCCTTCTGGTAACGACCACTTTTTTAGGAAGTAGCCTTCAAAGAAGGCCTTAAAGTGACTCTAGTTCCATAAACATAAGCAGAATGTCTTTTAGAGATCATCCTTTCGTTTGTTACCGTCAAGTTTTGTTAAATGATGAAAAACTGAAATTGTATAGGTACATTGACGTTGATAGGTATTTATGTTTAAATTTTAAATTACATAAGTAATTTGTTCCTTTGATAGTTTCATTTTAAATTCTGAGAAGGTACTAATCTTCTCATGTATTGAAAAATATTAAGAAAATCCACTCATTGCGAATTGGACTACTTTCAAATCGAGATATAATGATGAGGGCTTGATTCGTAAAAAAGTCATCATTTTAAGATAAAATCGATAAACAAACAATACGACCTGGATATAAGAGTCCTACCGAATGTAATTTATTAATTCTGCTGTATGATTCAGGATTTTATCAAAAAATGTGATTGAATAATTGCTCACGAAGCTCTATTCAAGAATATTACCTCAACTTTATATTGATTCAAGATAACTTGATTAGCTCCATTATTTTGATGTATGATTGAAGTGAGTCAATCATTTTCAATCAGAAAAACACAGAGAATGCGATCCCATTTGTTTGTTTTTAGTCAGTAGGAGATTCTCAGTGGTTAAATAACAACAAAGCTTGAAAAAAGTTGGATACCGTGAAACATCTTGATTGAAGTTTTCAATCTATGGAAAAAGAACTGAATAACCACCTAAACTAATGTTATATCAAGCGTTATATCGAAAAATAAAGATTTCAGAGATAACAGATTCGACCTGGTTAAAATTTTGGGTGTGGAAGAGCAATAACAAACTTCATTTGGTTGGTCACCACGAACCATAAAAATTTAAACAGAATATAGCAAGAAAATTTAAAACATTTCAGTAACAACGTATGTTACGTATGGGACTAGGTCTACATTCAGTTTTTATATATGTAATAATCACTGGATTAACAAAGCCGAATTTGTGGATTTTTTTCACAGATCTAAATACCGGCAAAGCTCGAAATCAGAAAGAAAGATAAAGATGATTCCAGTTTCTAGTTGTTTGATTCTGCGAATCTTGGATAGACCAATCAACTTTTTGATTGTAGTTTGAAATCTATGGATAAGCCAAAAATGAGCTGGGCTCAAACACATAAATGATTTGATAATCACATCAGTAATTGTTATGTGAAACCAGCTAGTAATCTGATATGATATGATAAAATATCAATTCAATATTGGTATAGATCATTCAATTATGAATTCTTTCGGTATTCGAACTTTCGCAATTCCACAATGACCTATTTTTTCCGTATCGAGATTTGTTGATTCGATCTCACCACGGCAATAAAAGCATAATCCGAAGATGTAATCAAAACAAAGGAAACTGATACAAAAACAAAACTCCAAATTGACTTACACTGCATGTTAGTCCAGAAAATAGCCTATTACGAATCCTTGTCCAATCAACACAATCACAAAAGAGTTACACAAGATGATTACAAATATCAACAAAATTGATGATGGCACTGACACTACTTGCACAGATAACGTCTACAGATTTGTCGTTCAACACAACTAAAATGGTAAGAAAAGGAAAATTATGCACGACATCGTGTCTTGAGGTGGTGGGGCTACACTTATACTTTTATTAACAATTCCAAGAAATAATAATTGTAACGGTAGAACGGGTATAATTGGTTTGTCTGCCCATCATACATCTGATCAGCTGTAAATAAAAATAAAGTCATTGTTGGGTACCTGTGACAAAAGTTATTTAGGGGGTTTATAGCTCAATACTTGACAGGTCGATGATTTATTGCCTTATACAGATATTGGAGGTTAGTAGATGCCGACATTTTGTCAATTATTGTTCAGATATTGACTTGTGAAAGTGGTTTCAGATTTTGTACACCCAAAGGTAATATCTATTCGAAACGGCTTAGGTGAGGCCTAAACCTAACCTTTCTTTTATTCGTCACAAGTCTAGTAAAGATTATAAAGGATTATTTTGAAAAAAAAAATTCATTAAGATTTATGGTACCTACTGACACAACTAGTTACAGTAATATATCAGCCCCTGATAATACGAAGTAACCTATAATCCGAACGGCCTAATTGTTAAAATGATAGGTATTTAAAGGGTGTTTTTTCAGAGCTTAGAACTTTAAATAGCAATAAAACAACGATGGATTATTCGATTGATATGAATTTTATTTATCCGCAAGATAATCTTGTGGCATTACATTTTAAATATGATTTCTGGCATATGACCGCCAAGGCTGGCTCGGATGTAGTCCAATCTGGACGTCCAATTTTCGATGACTTTTTCCAACATTTGTGGCCGTATATCGGCAATAACACGGCGAATGGTGTCTTCCAAATGGTCAAGGGTTTGTGGCTTATCCGCATAGACCAATGACTTTACATAGCCCCACAGAAAGTAGTCTTGCGGTGTTAAATCACAAGATCTTGGAGGCCAATTCACAGGTCCAAAACGTGAAATTAGGCGGTCACCAAACGTGTCTTTCAATAAATCGATTCTGGCACGAGCTGTGTGATATGTTGCGCAGTCTTGTTGGAACCACAGCTCCTGGACATCATGGTTGTTCAATGTTGTTCAATCATGGCTCTATACCGATCATCATTGACTGTAACGTTCTGGCCATCATCGTTTTTGGAGAAGTACGGACCAATAATTCCACCAGCCCATAAAGCGCACCAAACAGTCAGTTTTTCTTGATGTAACGGTGTTTCGACATACACTTAAGGATTAGCTTCACTCCAAATGCGGCAGTTTTGTTTGTTGACGTAGCCATTCAACCAGAAGTGCGCTTCATCGCTAAACAAAATTAAATGGACGTAGTGCGCGATACGTATTCCACACAGAACCATTATTTTCCAAATAAAATTGCACTATTTGCAAGCATTGTTCAGGCGTGAGTCTATTCATGATGAATTGCCAAACCAAATTGAGAATAAATCACTTGACAGCTGTTAAATCGGTCGCCATCTTGAACAGTAATGCCAACTTAAAGTTATATACCTCGAAAAAAAACACCCGTTATAATCCGAACAGCCTGAACTCTGCAATCCGAACGGAAGAATGAAACTATGATGAATACTATGATCCAATAGATAACACAAAAAATCAAAAATGGACACGGGGTAATGACGAAGAAAATCGAGACACAGAGTTTTAGAAAGATGTTGAGATAATTTCTGATGTCACTGAAGAAAATAAAAGCTCTAACTACGAAGATGAACCTGTTTAGAAAGTGTCCAATAAAGAGACGATCATATCATTCAATTCATGTCTTTGATGGGCAGAAATACATATTTTTATATAAAGTACAACATTTTTTATGAAATGATTCTATAATCCGAACAACGTTCGGATTACAGATATCATTCAATATGATTTCTATAATCCGAATGATTTGATACACCGAACAGGTCTTGCCAACTTTCTGTTCGGATTATCCATACATAAATGAATAATCTTTTATTAGTAAAAAAGTCAAACCTAATACAGTAAGAACTACAAATGAAGATGACCCAGAAGCCTATTTCATTTTTAACAATATCTATCTCTAATTATATTTTATATATCTTTCAAAATTGTTATGTTTAGGTAGGTTTACTTATTATTTTTATCCATTCCCAACTTTTGCATTTCATACAAGCTTCAAGCTTTTGTCTCACAGAGGTCTGGCACAGTAGTATAGAGAAAACAAATACGAGACACATTCAATGAATATATGATTTACAATCTAGTTAGATAGTGCCAGAACTATTCTGTATAATGGTCTCAAGCTGATTTGAGGCTTTTGGTGAGTTATGTTGTTACCTCGTTACCCATCTTTCATTGTAATAATTAGATTCTATTGTTGAAGTAGCATGCCTTATGGTTTCCCAAAAATGTTCTAATTTGAAACTTAGACCTTTAGGCTTCTAAATACGAACAATTCTTAATGTAAGTGTTAGGTAAACTTGGTTTCGGCTTTTGAAATTAGGGATTTATGAAATAGTTTCCATTTCTTCTCTAATCAGAGAATTTCTAATATTAAGTGTAGGTATCTGCCATGAAAATAAAACTCAACATTATCGGTGATAAACGCTTAGTGATAACTGATTATGTATTTATGTTGAGATGAACGAAAATTAACAGAAGCTTGAAATTATTATTCTATATATACCGAGTACTCCTCAGCCGAAAGTCAGGAGTATGGAAATAAATTTTTTTTTACAACTGTCATTAAAAGTGACACTTTTAATAACAGCCAACAGTTTTAAAAGTAATTTTTTACGTGGAAGCGTGTTAAAAATATTTTTTCCTACAACTGCTATAAGGGAAGCGTATTCTTCATAGCTTACTCAATTTCAAAACTATGTATTGCTCATACTGTGGGAAATATTATTTCTCACGACACTTTGCCCACACCTCGCTTGGTAGACCAATGAAATTGGGCTCTTGAGTCGTTTCTATGGAAACGCAATGAATTTGCACATACTGTCAACGAAGGCCATTTTGATTTGAATCAAGTCCATTACTTCAATTATTGAAATGTGTGCAGTTGTAGGAAAAGTAAAGTGTGCAACATGTGGAGAAAGTCCTTTTCTCGCTCGTGTGTTTGGGCCACTCGCCTTTCAGACTCGTGCCACAAACTTCACACTCGCGAGAAAAGTTGGACTTTCCCCACTTGTTGCACAATATACTATCAACACAGTGTTAAAAATATTTTCAGCACTAAATTTTTGGTAGGAGTTCCAAAGTTGCTCCTCGTACAGATTCTTCAATATCCATAGGAACAACCAAATCAACTATTTTATGATTATTCCACTATCGACGAAAAAAAATATCATTCCAAATTCGCCTATTATAATATCAAAATAGGGCATTTATTCAAAAAACATTGTATGATATTTGTGTTGAAAGTGATTTTATTTTGTTCGTGAAATTGTTCTATTCACTCCGTTCATTTCAAAAACTTTTTCACTCTCAACATAAAACATCACTTTTAACACTCACTTTATTTATCATATTATGATAAATAACTATTCTAGTTACAGTGCTGTGGTTGCAGTAGTGTAGTGATGGGATACAGTAACAAAGCCAATGTAAAACACAATTGGCTATCTCCTAGTCTCACAGAGGCTTAGGAAAAAAAAACATCAACCTAATGGGGTCTGTTGTCGCGGAAATATTTGATGTTTCTTTTTCAAAATTCTTTTAGAATTTGTATGGATGTTATGATATAATAACCTTGAGGTTCTGCATTATTATTTGATTCACAACCAAAATCTCAAATCCGTCTGTTTTGTGGTGAATAAAGTAAGTTGAACCTTATCATTTGAGACCATTTCAATTCGAACGGCTTATTAGTTTGAAATGAGTAAGAAATTTGATGATATTACCTATAAATTCAAAATCATTGTTATAATTTTCAGACCTAAAAAATTGTCGGGACGAATTTAATTCAATTTGACCATCATTTTTTCATCCGTGATTTAAAACTATTTTTGGCTCACAATTCGCAAATAACGGACACTTGATAATGTTGAAAAGAACAGGGCACCAAATAAATCATAAAGAGCAATTTACTATTCAAGAATAAAAAGTCAAGCGCCAAAATAGACTTCAAAAATGATAAAGCGACAGTTCTGTAGTGTCGACAAAAAAAAAACTTATACGAATTCATCTTCTGTCGCGTTTTGAACTCTCTGTGGAATTCTCACGGCCGTTAAAATCATTTTTCAACTAAAACAAAGAGTTTAGGTGAGATATTTGAATAAGAATGAGATTTATCGCTATTACAGGTTGCAACATAACAATTTAAAAGCCGACCTGATTTGCATCTCGACAATAACTGAAATTTTAAATATGTTGATGACTGAGTTCGTACTGTAAGGATGGAGATTATTATTTATACCGAGGAACATGGCCAACTGTGAGAAAATATGCGAGACTTCGTGCCTGAGTGTAAAGAAAGTGACCTAAGCATTAAGTAACGCTAAACATTAAAAGTGCACTGGTCTGTTTATTTTGCATTCGATCTATAGAGAAATCTGCAGAGTAATTAACTCGAAGATTGACTTTTTCAGTAGTTCATAATTTACTCTGATGAATCTTCGGAAATATTTGAAGCAAAAATATCCAACCGCGTATAAGATCGCTAGATGTGTCATGTAGGTCCTGTATTAAAAAACAAATTCTGTCTACATTTACAAAAGTTATTTGGGCAACCATCAGTTGGAAAAAGCAATATTTTTCTTAACCAGCTTATTAAGAACGCAAGTTACGAAAAATAGTACTTCCCTCACAATATTTGGAATTTCCAAAAATTTTTAATTTAATTTAATTTAGCAAAATGTGTCTCGAATTGTACCTAACCTGACACATTTTGCTAAATTCCCAAACAGATGTAAATAAGTCACCGCTTTTGAACATCTTTAAGTAAAAAATTTTTGGAAATTCCAAATTTCAACAAATAAAGTAATATAGTACCCCGAAACGAGAAGACCGTTGACCCATCAAAGTATCCATAAATTAACATTTTATTGCTCCATAGGCACTATCATTTTTGTGTATATATAGCTGAAATTGTATTTTAAAATTCAACACTTTTGCAATGTAACCCTGATGAAGCCGCTTAGACGGCGAAACAATTGTCGAAAATTATTAAAAACTGTGGAAAGTAGTAAGTGTTTACAATTATTTTTTACCAAATCAATATGATTTTCCACCAAGTAAGGACTGAATCAATTAAATACTTGATTGGGATCGTCTATGAATTTGGAGATATTTATATGTTACTTATTTGCTATGAAAGCAAGTATTGTTTTGTGATTTTGGTTGTCGAAAGAAATGAAAACTAATAACCATTTTTTCCCTCTTGAATAATTCATTTAGTTTCTCAACGAAGAAGAATACTGCAATCTCTGCTTCAGAAAACGACATATCGATCTGCATACATTGAAGAAGCGGCTCAATTCTGCGTTATCTATAAATACTCTTAAGCAGTCGAGGAGCAAGTATGATTTGGCCTATGCCAAATTCAGTTTATGGTGTGAAAACAAAAGGATTAATCATTTGCACGAAAAAGTTTTGCTAGTGTATTTTCGAGATAAAAAAATTCAGAATTCAACCATGTGGAGCGATGTTAAGAACAAAATTGTGCTTGAAAACAAATAATGACAAATGACATTGAGAAGTATACAAATTTACTTAGCTTCTTTCAGAAAATGGGCAATGTTTTTCAACTAAAAACTTGCGAATTCTGCTGCCTTCAGAATGGCAGAATGGTTTTATTTTTATAAATTAGCACATCTATTCAATAATAACTTTTTAATATTTTTTAG
The DNA here is from genome assembly GCF_914767665.1 of Harmonia axyridis. Taxonomy (NCBI): domain Eukaryota; kingdom Metazoa; phylum Arthropoda; class Insecta; order Coleoptera; family Coccinellidae; genus Harmonia; species Harmonia axyridis. The sequence continues at coordinate 72,319,795 of NC_059501.1, forward strand.
AACAGGAAAGATAACGCAAAAAATATCGATTGTTCTAATAAAAGTGGCCCTTGGACACACCCTTGAGGAGTCCCATAAAGCACCGATTTCCGGGTTATCATATTCCCGTACAATCTAACACCGGCGTCCGACAACAAAGAAGATACGAGGCTAGAACCAGGTACTATTTTTGAGGTAATAACCGCAGAAGGATTAATTTTTTTTTACCCCCGCAAAAAATAGATCTCTCGCCAAGAAAAATCGATTAGTAGATCTCGTAGAGACCGGCACGAGGTCAAAGCTATTAAACACCGATTCCTAGAACTGAAATCCGGATACTGAGAATCGATCTGTGTTACACTGATATAACTCTTTAAGTTTTCGCCTACAAGTCATTTTCGATCACAGAAGGACGTAGGTGCAGGTGATTTGCCTGAGATGATTGATTGTGTGAAATGAAGATTTGTGTACCTACTGTTTCTAATGGTATTTCCTATACGTATATCAGGAATGTGACTTTCAAATTTTTCCCCTGTTGTGGTGGTAAAAAGTAGAGAATCAGGTAATGGACAATACCCATCGATGTCATTTCAGCCGTTTTCATAGTGCTCGTTTCCTGATGAGAGTCTGTCCGTAAACACGAAAACTCTCGTACGAAACTTGAAATTTTCAGAATAGGAGTGGATATGGCATCGTTGAGTTCATTGAAAGGAAAAATCCGAAAATGGGTTCCGAAAATATGGCAGTTCGTAATTTATTTTCCTCAATTCAAAACTAGGCAACTGTTCAATCTTGATGAAATTTTAGTTTTATAAGGGCCTGTTTCACCACCTTCTGTTAACTCCCAGATATCCTAGTCAAGTCATAATTCATCCGACAGATATCTCTGAAATTGTGTTTCACAAGTGACGGATTGGTTGAAGTGGCCACTAAACTTACGGATATATTAACACCTAAATGACTCATGCGCATGACCGTTTGAGCAACCCTATGAGTGAAAGAGAGGTGATTAGTGGTAATGACCTATCATTATCTGCTATTAGGGGTGATTAAGTTTCTGAGCGATTTAATAAAGAGAAAGTAAGTGGGCAGTTATCTGCTCAAGAACAAAGTTGACATAAAAGACATATGTGAGCAATTACATAGACGTGTGAGGAAATAATAATAATAATGTATATCTATCCTTCAAACCACATATTTACAATAATACATTCGGCATAGGACCTGTTACTAGAAAGAGAAAATAAAAAAATAAATTAAAAGAAAAGAATAATGAAAGAAAAGAAAAAAAATAAATCCGAAGAAGTGGACGGCGAACAAGCCTTCAAGAAACCTAAGAAGACGACCCCAAAACCCCCAAGAAGTGAAGATGAAGCATGAAAACCTCAAATTGCTTTGAAATACTTAGCGAGGATGAGATGGTAACAAAGATGAAGGAACAAAGATGAACAAAAAAGAGAAGGCAAATAATGCAAACGACACACAAGAAGAGGCACAATCGAAAAATACAACTGAAAAAGAAAAAAAATATGAAGATTTTGAAAAAGTGAAAAAATCACTCAATTGATTTTGAGGAATAAAATCAAATTTAAACACACAATTGGTAAAATGTAAAAAAGTGAAACTAGTTGGCCAAGAGGTACAAATTGAACCCAAAATCCTAAAAAAAGACGACGAAGAATTCCACACTTTTGGTTAGAAGAGTGAAAAGAAGCTAAAATTTGTCCTCCCTGGTGTGCTATTGGAATCCACCGAGGAAGAAATTAAGAACGATTTGGCTGATCAGGATTACCCAGTAGATAACGAAGACAACAAGAATGAAAGGTAAGAAGGGCATCCCCTTCCCCTCGTGCATGTCGAAATTGACAAAGCAAATAAGGAAATTGAAACAAAATTGAAAGAATGCTGCGGAATTTCAATACAAGCAGAGAGTCTGAGGATGAGGTCGGAAGTAATCCAGTGCTACCGATGTCAATTAAACGGACATTTTCAAAGATTTTGCTATGCAGCCTATAAATGCATGAAGTGTTCGACAATACAACCGAAATGTGCAGATTGTGAAGGCTACCATCTTTCGAAATATATAAGATGTGCCAAAAACCCGAATAACTCAAACAATCAAAAACCCAAATATAAAGATGCTTCACTACCTTAAGAGAATTTTTGGACTTATCATGGAAAATAGAAAAAAAAGGAAGCCAAAAAAGAGGAAGCTGAAAAGAAAGGAGTAAAAATCCCAGAAAACAAAGAGGAAAAGATAAAGCAACCGAAAGATACGGAATAATCGATTAAAAACGATGACAACCTACCAGCCTTTCTAGGAAGAATGACTCTACAATTTTTCGTGTTAAAATGAAAGCAGGTGAAATAAATATTCACTCTGTATACCAATCTCTAAACAATGGATCATCCTTTTGAGCCGAATCCAAAAATCGACGACGACCAATATAACCCATCAGTTGAAATAAATGGAAATATAACAGAAAATGATCCAAACGAAATGAAAGATGATCCAAAAGAAGTGACTAAAGAAGAAATTAATTCACAGAAGATTAACAGATTTTGATGTTCGATATACATACAGGGTTAGGACCAATTTGGACTAAGCCAACGTTTCGTCTATACTCGTATTTTTGCCGATGAATATATAGGTACTTGAAAAAGTAACACAGAATAGTAATTTACGTAACAAGTCCGGAAAATAGATTTTTTTTGGACGAATAGACAAAATTCCAGGACGAGCGTAAGCGAGTCCTGGAAGTCTGTGAGTCCAAAAAAGCCATTTTCGGGCGTGTTGCGTACAATATTTTTTCGGCAACCATGTAAAATAACACTATCGCTGCTGCTTTCAATATTTTATTGCGATTGCGATCAAACAACATGCAAATTTTTGACAACTAATTTCATATGAACTGTCAGCCGTTATCTCGGTTGCTATGGATTCTTTGATTCTTTTCCGGGAAGTACGTACTTTCCGGACTAGGCCGGGAAATGCTACTTTCTCAGAGAAAAAGCGTCCGGGAAGTGAGCACTTCCCGGACGGTTGCCGAAAATAGTTATTTATAATACAAGTGCAGAAGGCATTTATATTCTTCCACGAGTTCAAAATTCAAAAACGAGCCACGAAGTGGCGAGTTTTTGAATGAACGAGTGGTAGAATAAGCCTTCTGTACGAGTATTATACATTATTTTCTCTAATTCATTGCATTTTTATTGAAATATTTCCATAAATATCATTTAGTGATTTTTGCATTGAAAAATGTTGGTTGGCAGAACTGGTTTCTTTAGGGCAAATTTCAAATTTGACAGATAAAGCCGTGGCGGAAAGTTCGGAGTACCAACATATAATAATAAAATATAACCATGAAAACTGTGCGTTTCTGATATATTCTCGCACGATTCTGTTCTACAAGATGTGGAAGAATGAACGGAATAACCACAGAATTAGAGAAAAGAAAATTAACCAATTTCAGTAAACACCCTGTATATCGGGAACTACGGGACAATACTCATATGGATGTATTTTGGAATCAGCTCGATGTCCTCTACTCACAGTTTTCATTTATCCGACTCGTGAATCGCCCTGTAATTTGTATTATTGAAAATGAGGACCAAAATCTATTCCGGCTAAGATATCTAATATCTATTGTGCCGCTATGCCGGAAGGTAGTCATGTTTATAAATAGATCATATTAATTGTCGATAAAAATGATATGAATTGCCTGTTATACCTCTGATTATTCAGATTAGACTACTCATTTCAGTTTGTTTTTTGATAAGGTCCTCTATCCGTTCAACAAAGATTTTTTAATTCTGATTGATAAATCTTTCGTGCGAATTATACAAGTCGTGACAGGAAAATGCAGGACACACTAGATTTGTTATCAAGCAGTGCTCGCCAAATCACGCGTCAGTAGGGTTTGCCAATAAGAGGTTTTATTTTGAATATTTTGATATCTGGCAGCTGTCACTTTTGAAGGTGTCATTTTTTGACATTTGACAAGTAAAATCTACGCCATTATTAAAAGTGGGACGATACATCTTTCAACAACTCCATGAAGCTGTTGAAATTCTCTTCAAAAATGATAACATTTTTGCAGTCACGATTTTTTGTTGTCGAGAAGTACCTTCTCAATAGTGAAGCTGATGGAAAATTAAAGCTGTCGTAATGTTAAAAATCGGACCGTGTGCTTCGCTAAAAAACAAATAAGACTATGGCTTTTGTAGCCTCGGTTGTAGCGAGTAGTGTTGAGATATTCGAAAATGAGGGTGGTACAACTGGATGGCAAATAGATTGCGCTACCTAAGTACCTAGCTATGATTAATGATTTTTTTATGGCTGAAATTGAAAGAAAAGTGTTTTGGTGTTCTAATTTCTTGAAGAGGTGATAACAATTGGCCACCGAGATCTTGTGATTTGACACCTTTAGACTTTTTTCTTGAGGGCCTCGTGAAAGATAAGGTCTACTCAATGCTCCACAATCGATTCAAGACCTCAAAGATGGAATTCGTGAAATTATCGAGGTCACACAGCCCAAATGTGCAAATTGGTATTGAAAACTTTCATGAAAAGGATATGGTGCTGCAATCGTAGACGTGGGGCCATTTAGCTGATATCGCTTCTCATCATTAATGGTAATTCTTTCTCTTTGCAATGAAATTGTATCCACTGATTTACAAAATATACACTTTCTTCTATTATCAAAATAAATCATGTTTTTAGAAAACCCTCTATTAAGCTTTGTGCAAAATTTTATGCAAATTTGAAAGTGAATTTTCATTTCACATGGTACCAAGTTCTGAGTTGGTACCACTTCCAAATTTATCTACAATACGGCGAATAGTGCGTAGATTACTGAATAATGTCGTTCATGATTTCTTTTTGAATGTCTTTCAGTATTCATAAATGAGTACAACAAACAATTTTTGAACGTTGTTAAAGCGTGTAAATTTTCAATATTGAACGGCATAATTAACTGAACATAAATGACATTGAGAAATGTTCAAAAATAGTGGTGCTCTGGCATAATAACAATATTGAATTGTATCGTTCCTATTGAAATACCCTTTATAAACTACTAGGTACATACATGTACCTACATGTATAAAAAATTTCAAGTGGAATGCAAATTCCATTTTAATGTTGATTGATGCATAAAAAATTCAAGAGAATATCGAAAAAATTTTCAATATTTCCGTGATCATAGATCGTACTATGTTGAAATTTAATTTTCAAATGTGGCTTATGTATTTCACTGGAATTATTTAATGACAACAATGACATCATAATAAATCACATCTCATAAAGTAATTATGAAGTAATTATTCTGTGGTATTTTATCGACGCATAAATGACGATCACTCCTGACACCAATTCAACGTTTCTCGAATAAAAAAAAATATATATATCGGAAGATAAATGATCTCTGAATTCAAAGGGTTTTGAAATAAGATCAATCATTTTGATATGAAAAAAAAACGAGTATATTTTAGTAGAAATCAAAAGATCAATTGATATGTTTTGTTATATACCAAAAAAAAAATTATTTTTGGAAACTGAGGGCTCTGTAGAACATCCATTTAATAGTAAATATTTCTCAAAGCATTATTCGGTTTTTTTCGAACGTGGGTTCTTGAATTTTCTTTGAAGGAGCCTCTGGTCTTCCGCTCAAGCATCCTTTCAATTTAATATGAAATGGAAAGTTTGAAATGCGATTCAACTTTGCCAAATTCAGCACAGGACGTTTTGTCGATTTAATGAATAAACGGTGCATTTTAGTACCTATTTGTATGTTTATAATCAGTTGGGAGTGCCCTTAAGTAAGATATGCATGAAATAGGCGATTGTAGTTTTTTTTATTTTGCCACAAAGAGTGTTACTTTCACTAAGAAAACATTTTTGCATTAAAAAGTTCATCTTGATTTAATAACTGACTTTGCTCCCCTAAAATTTGGCGCCTCGGCAAAATGTCCGGCATGCATTATTTCAAGATTCCGAGGCTCTTAAATCCATGTTGCAAAATATCAAACAAAAATCTGTCGAATATTATCGAAATTCCTCGAAAAACCTCCGATTCTACCTCGTGAACTCTTATCCTTTCGACAAATCAGAACATATCTCCATATCAGTCGGAATTACAGATCTGATCTATTAATAATAATGACTAATGAACGGAAAACTAAGCCATAAAACGTGAAATTTCATTTAGGAAGCTTAGGCGCCCGTAGGTGGGACGCCACATCACACTTTCTTCTGCTCTGATCCTACAAGGACGAATACGGGCATGAATGAACACAGTGTGTCATAACAGAGATGCAATGGTGGTTATTAATTTTAGAATTTCTTCTCGGAATGCCAGTTGGAATGCTGGGAATATTAGTAATATGTGATAACTGATGAATGACTGGTTACTACAAGTGGAATCAGTAGCGTAGATTGGAATCTGATTTAAGGTTACTGTCTTCGAATGTTCTGTGTATTTGCTGAAGTATCCAAAGGAAAGTGTATAATTTCCATGTGGGAACATTTTATTTACTTATAAGTCAATGTATACGTTTTTTTTTTGAAATTCTCACAAGGGGAACAAATCTGACTCTGCTGAAAAAAATCAGGTGCTTTTCAGCGCTCGTCATTCATGCTCCAAACAATTGGACTCCACAGCACTGTATACAGGGTGGTCTCAAATTGGAGGTACAAACGAAAATGGCAGATTCTTCCAATCATCTTGAGACAAAAATAACTCCCATAAATATAGGCCTGCCAACGCTTTGTTTTGGAGATACAGGTATAGGGATTCATCAAGCCAAGTAGCTTGATATTTTAACCAACTACTTGACTTGAAAATCAAGCTCGTGAAAAATTAGATACTTGAGCTTGGCTTGATTTTAGATATTTATTGCTTGACTTGATATCAAGCTACTTGATATTACTTGAGTTTGATATGCACTTGTCGCACGGCATATACTTCTGCAATCTCGTGCCCATTTAGACTAAATAAGGGGATTCCTCGAGCGCCGAGAGACTGAAGCATTCGCCAGTGTGACTTCATTAGAAGTTTTCTTACATTTCTATTGAATCTTTTGGTAGATTTTAGTAGTTTTAGAAATATCTTTCGAAACTTGACCAAAATGGCCAAGGATTTTTTATCAACGCCAGCATATTCAGCTCCTGTTGAAAGACAATTTTCTAGAGCTGCTTTTACAGTTACAAAAACCCGCAATAGGTTAGAAGACAAATCTATAAGATGCCTTATGTGTCCTAGATCCTGGATGGAAAGTTATGAAATCAAACAAAGCCTGGAGGTTTGCAAGGTTCCTTCTCATATCATAATTTTTTTATTGATGTGACACTATACAATAAAACTGCTGAAAATCTAGTAGCTTGATATGATTCAAGTACTTGATAAATAAATACCTGACTTCACTTGAAATTGAAAAACTACTACTTGACTTGAGCTTGACTTGAAATCAAGTCAAGCTCAAGCTCAAGTAGCTTGGAAATAAGCCAAGCCGTGAATCCCTAGGGATGTATCTTGTAGTCCTTCTTCTTGTGATGATTAATTATACCTGTTTATCGAATCTTCAATGATCTTCGCTACAAATTGAGTAAATAATTACCGAAATCTTTAATTAATTCATTCATCACAGCTTAGTAACTGGATCTTTATAATAATTTGGATTTTCCTGAAAATTGTGTTGTACTGGACCAAACTTTATGTTTTCATTTTTTTAAACTACCAGTGGTACACCAAGAAAAGTTCTGGAGAAATGAGGCGGGCTCTGTTCCAGAAAAAATATTACCCTGTAGAAGGAACGGAGCTATGAGAAAAAAGAAACAAAATAAAAATCAAACTTTAACACCCTGTATCTCGAAAGCAAAGCGTTTGCGGACTCATGTTCATAGGACTTTTTTTCTTCAAATGATCCGATGAGACTGTCCTTTTCATTTGTACCTACGATTTGGATGACTTCAGAACCTACAGAAAGTTATTCAAGATTAAATTTTTATGATGAAATTTTTTGTAGGAAGATGAAATAATGCTTTAATTTCTTCAATCTTCTAGGTCACTACGAGTTACTACTGAAATAGGATGACGATTTCCGTTTAGGATGTACTGATGTTGTGGTTACCTCCACAAATAGACCATAAAAGGAATAATTCGATTGTGGTGAGGTGGTAGTTCGATTTGACAAGCATGAATCACTCATTGATAAGTAATACAATATACACATTGCAAAACGAATTATGAATGGAATGATGTCAGATAAAACACCGAATTCGATTGTTTGTTTACGATAAATATTTCGGTATAAAAACTGACATGAAATTATTTTACTTTTGAAGGATACCTTTTCGCCGAATATGATAGCATTGAAATTTTGATATTTGTGCGATTGTTTCAGAGAAATAGTTGGCTATTATGCTAATAATAATGAATAAACTTTATTAAGCACTCCATTAACTTAATTGAATTCTTCATGAATATAACTCATTTAACATTTTTTAAATTATTTATAATTATTGCAATATTTGATCTTTTCAGGTAGTTTATTGAAAAGAACCATTCTCCTGCTAAATGTGGATTTATTCATTAATGTATTATTAACTTTCTATATGTAAAAATCATCTCGACGTTATTCAACACAATTGTCTTAAATTTTCCAATTCGAGCTGAGTAAGGCTTTATATGATAGGATTCCACTGTCTGATGAGGACTTCAAGGTTAAAATCGATTCTATCCTTCCGGCTGCCGTATACGCGATAATTCTACAGCGTTATATGCTAGAGACTTGAAATTTGCAGGATACACATCCGATCGAACTGAAATTCAGAAGTCATATACTTATAAAATGGAAAAAATTTTCAAGTCATATTTGGTGAGAATCGTATCATTACAATATTAGAAAAATCTTTTTTTACAGCGCGATTAGTTTTATGGTCATATTTTTCTGAGAAGTCAAGGTCAGAGCAAGGTCAACTTCAGAAATTCAAATGGTCAAAAGAAGTCTAATCTGATCTGATGTCTAAAACTGCATTTTTATGTTGTGTTTCAGTATATTTGTATTTTTAGTCCAATGGCATCAGTTTCAGTAACAGATTGCTGTAATTTCACGCTACTTTGGAATTCATATCACTTCATATCACCTCAGCAGCATAATCTTATGGTAGGATCAATCATTTGATAGGTAGTTCTACAAGCTTTCGAAAATGGTTTTTGAAATCAGTATTACCATACAAGATGGCATCCCTTATCATTTCCGACAAATGCTTCCTACGTCCTCTAGCACGTGCTATAGATATTCTTTCCATGGAATGTTTCCTGAGATGTGAATTGATGAGATAGGATCAACAGAATGGCCATCTGGATCACCAGATTTAACTCCATCAAATTTTTTACTGTGGGGACCTTTGAAATCTAGGGTCTTCGTCTCTACACCAATTGAAACTTATGCTTTGTTTTCGCGAAGATACTCAATTTGCAATAATAATTTTAAGTATTATTTCTATCGCTTTACGACATCAATGATATACCATATGGATAGAATCAAAAAACTATAAGAGTGCTATTTCTAAATATACCCCAAATTGAATTCACAAAATTCTTTTTCAAACTTGAGTTTTTTAACTGTAAACCATATAAATATCTGTAACGAATAAAATTGCTATATTTTTTCTTTCAAAAAATATATAACATGATATATCAGTTTTTGAAAAACCTATAAAAATCATCAAAAGTTTGAGTTACAAACTGCAAATCAACCAGGTGTTTATTTTTGATAATCTATGAACTTCAGATAATTAAAATATTTGTTTACCACCAAGGTCTCCGGATTTAACACCGTTCGATTTTTCAACATTTTCAACTTGACAAATGTTGTTCTTTATGGCCAAAGTAAAAAATCCGCAAACCTTAGTGGCCACCTAACATTTTAATCATCTAAAGTTCAAAAGAAAAAAGTCCCTATAGAATTTTTTGTTTCATGTCTGTAGAACCAGTAATAAAGAAGTTATGAGAACTTTTCATTTCTCGCCAATTTTCAATTTTCTCTTATAGCTTGAAAAGAGTTGAGTTTATGCGTTTTTAACCAAATTAATTCTCTCAAAATTCGATTCCAAAAATTTGACATTCATTTATTTCTAGCTCAAAGGAATTCTGAGATCTCCTCACTAGACAACGAATTAGGGACGCCAAATACAATTCGAAGACATAGATTCATTTATATTCTTCTCTTAAATGGAGTATTTGAAATGAAGAGAAAAAACAATGAAAATTTTGATTAAGTTAACAAATGCAACAATAATCAGACAAAACAATTTTTCTAAGAATTGTAGATTCACTACATATCCGAGTCGAAGTCACAAAAATCGACGAGAGCTGATCAGAAAGCAACGCAAAGAGCTCTTCGGGACGTTTAAATACCAAAGTACCCGAGCCTCTTGTAAGCCAGTTATCTCCCGTAGGAAGAATGCTGGCTATTCCGCTAAAAAACTGGCATTTCGAGCAAAACGCTCGTGTCAAGCAACGAACAAAAGGTCAAGAGTAGATCGCGATACGGTACTGTTTTCTAAACTGGCTGCAAAAAACAATTAAGAAGCGAACAGTTGAAGTATCAACTTCATTCTTCAATTTCAACTTTATTATCTGCCATTAGGAGGTTGCAAAAAATACCAACACGCTAGATTGTGTCTTGGTACATCCCGACAGGATTTATATGGCATTTTATGTTTATTGACTGATATACCTTCGGTTTAGTATCTCGTAAACTAGGTGCACTTATCAAAATTGTAACTTTTTATAGCTAGAGGATTTTTTAGTCGGGTGTTTCATTTCTCACGCAGGCTGGTGCAGTTTTGCAAAAAGTGCCCCGAAGACTGATATTGCTACTTTGTCATACGCAATGATAGGCTTCCTTAATCATGCCACTGGAACCTGATTCAAGTAGAGGTAGTTAGGCATCAAGAATGTTACTCTATATAGAGTGTCTGATGGTGACCAGTGGGACTACACTAAATTGAAGATAGGAAACAGCTGTGTGGACTATCGTTTTTAAGATGCAGGGTTTTGAGATTTCTCAAAAGGATCTCACTTCCGACATAATTTTGATTTTGGCTTTTTTTTTGTAAGATTGGTAATATTAGAGAATTGAATTCGAAACACAAAGATTATTCCGAAATTTCTGGCTTGTAATCTGGATTTAGATTAGAAACAACTTTTCTGTAAAAAAAATACTTCCAGATCCATCAATTAAACCGGTACAAGTTTTCATCGTCATTTTCTGACTACATGGCCGTCATTTTTCAAGGGCATATTTTTGCTCTAAGTTAATCTTAATGTTCTCGGTTTGTAGTCAGAGTTTCCATTTCTTTGGAAAGTTAAATTTAATGGGTATAGTAAAAAGAAATCCATTATTTTTCCAGTAGATGAGTTTGATTATCCGTATCTCGTACTGCATAAGTCCGATCGGGTTCTACTAGATGGCGTTAGAAAGATGAGGTTTCGTACTACAAAAACTGTTGTGACTGTTTTGTGATTAGTTGATTCAGTTTTGTTTCGGCGTGCGAGAAAGATGGACTCAAATTAAATACAGTTTTTCTTCGATAAAGGCGAAAATGCAAGCCAGGCGGTTAAAATGTAAACAGTGTTTATGGTCCTGATACTATAACAGCCAATCACAAGGCTCATTTTTGGTTGCATCGATTCTGTTCCGGTAATTTCGATGTCAAAGATGCACTACGCACTGGAAGGCCAATTGTCGAAATTGCTCAAGAGATAAAGATTGCACAAAAAACCGTTTGGAATCATTTGCATAAGACTGGTCTCAAAATGAATATCGTTGTATGGGTACCCCATGAATTTATGTAAAAAAAAACTAATGGACCGAATTACCATCTGCGGATCGCTGCTGAATCGCAACAAAATCATCCCATTTTTGAAAAAGTTGGTGACTGGTGATGGAAAGTGGTTTACTTACGACAACGTCAAGCTAAAACGGTCGTGGTCAAAATGCGTTGTGCCAACGGAAACGGTGGCCAATGTAGGATTGACTGCCAGGAAGCTTTTGTGGTGTGTTTGGTAGGATTGGCAGGGAACTACCCACTATGAGCTGCTCCCCTACGACACAACTGTTAACTCGAAACTGTACTGTCAACAATTGGACCGTCTGAAGGAAGCAATCGCCCAGGAGTGGCCTGCTTTGACCAATAGGATAGGAATTATGTTTCATCAGGACAACGCCATGCCCCACACACATCAATAGTGACTCGGCAGAAGCTCCAGCAGCTTGGTTGGGAGTTGGAAGGTTCTTATACATCCACCTTATAGTCCGGATCTAGCACCAAGTGATTACCATCTGTTCCTGTCCATTGGTGAAATATTCACTTCAACAGAGGTTTGTAAAAATGTACTATCTCTACTTTTTGTTTTTTTGTCAACCCCAGAGAAAATAGTCAAGTGATATTAGGTCTGAAGATGTAGCTTGGTCCACTTCACCAAATCCATCTAATAGTATATGCGACATTCAAATAATTCCTTACTTGTAATAAAAATGAGAAAATAACTCTTTTTTATATTAAAGCAAACGAATCTTTCTGTTGCCAGATATGCTTGTTCCTAGTATTAATCCATTCAGCAAGAAATTTTAAAATTTCAGGCATTGAGACTGGATGAGAGTATGCTGTTCCATGAAAAATGCTCGAAAAATTGAGTTCTTTGCGTTCATTTGGTCAGAAAATGACGTTGGAAGTTTATGTCATCCGATTCGTAGGAAAAAACTGGAAGTCTCTCCAAGCCTATGTAAAATTGAAAAACATTTCAAAATTTTAAGTATGTAGTCCTTTTAGATATATGAGGCGAACACTCAATTCGATGTCATCACTCTATAATACATATGCACCCCATATTGCAATTTTTCAGTCCATGGTAATAATACCATAAGACCTCATTACCAAAATCGTCTTGAGCTGATGACAATGTTCACGTCTTCTGATCATAAGTTGATAGGTGTCAGCGTTGGCTACATTCGAAGCTATTAGAGGTCTTAGAGGATAATTTGGAATGGGTATATGTCAGCTCTATTTCCGTTGATCGCCAACTATTTAACAGGACATGACTACAACTGAACTAGGGAACAGTATTCTATCAGATGTAGAGGGAATAACCTCAGCAACCGGATAATACGTGGATATGCTTCCCAACGATATATCAACGCTCCAAGTATTAACACCTCCAAAAACAAATAGGGCTCTTGAAGATCTGATAATACCGTATAAATAGATACATTCCTTCAGTTAATATGATTTTTTCCTCGATGAATTAGTTTCAGTTTGATTTGGTTAGTTGGTTTAGTTATTTGTGACTGTGCTCTTTCGCTCTTTGTTTATTTTATGTTATATATTATGCCACTTATTATGTTATTGCTTTTGAAACCAAAGATCTTACATGTGTATTATGTTTAGTTGTTGTGTTCAAGTTAATTAAAACAGGTATTATACATATTCGTTATAATACCTCCATTTATGTTTGTTCTCAGCTGGGATAATTTAACATCTGTATTTATGTAGCGTATATCGGGAATAAACTGTATTATTATTATTATTATTATATTATATGTCATCAACTCTCATATTGTAAATAATAAGAATAAAGCTTTGTCTAATTAAAAATATTGCGACTCTACACAAAAAATAAAAATGAACACCGAAGCAGGCAAATATATTGACCAATGAATAAATTCCTGTGGAATTTATGACCCTCCCAATATATGTTTGAGGTAGTACCTATAATTTCCATAATGTGGACAATCGGCTGCATTTCTTGTATTCGAAAGGACCTGTTTTCCAGCATTCTACGATCTGTTTGATTAATATGGTACCATCCGTTTAGGAACCCATTGTTTCAACTCTGCGTCTTCGTTCTGAATTTTAACCACAACTCGAGAATTCCATATTTTTTCGAGGAACAATCCAATCTTTTTCAATATGAATGAATTCATTATTTTTCACAAAATGTCACAGATGGAGATGTGGAGACACAATGACTATTTTTGCTCACTTATTGATTTTTAATTTGCAGAATAACGTACTGTTGTCAGTGCTATCACTTCACGTGGGCTCACGTCATATCATGTGCTGCATCATATGATAAGTTTAAAGCCCATATATATCACGTCTGGGTTTTAACAAGTGCAGAGTGTAAGTAGGCATGTACTGAAACTTTCATGCTTCATTTGGTTCTTCAGAAAATGAATTGCTGGAGTTGATCCAGAAAGGAAAGAAGAAATGTTTTGTATGTATTATGAAAACTGGTATACCCCCACCCCCCCATCCAATTAGAACTTCTTCTGTCATTTCGAACCACTAAGTAATTAGGAACTGAATGATTTCACGTCTCGCCAAGATATCTGATCCAGATTATTTATCACGTGATATTACGCATGTACCTGAAGGATATAACCGTCACAGCGTCACAGAGTTACCACCTGCAGGTATCTGCAATTGATTACGAAAGCGTAATCAATTGCAGATATAGTCCATCTAAAGAGATGGACTATTTATAATTTGCTTTTTTCCTTGATTTAATCCCTTACCTCGTGTTGTGATGAGTTTGGAACATGTCCTTTTTAACATTTTTTCTCACAAATGAATTGTTTCAACACCGTAAACGTGTTCTGTTCCACATTTAGCACACTCGCTTATCGGCTTATTTAGTTGCAAATATTCCAAATCAGAATCAACGAGTTGATCAGTCGATCAAAGTTACATGAAAGCCGACTTATGTGTCTAGAGATTCACGGCTTGACTTGATATTCAAGCTGCTTGACTTGGCATGAATTGATGTCAAGTCAAGTTTGAGTGAAGTGGTAGTTTTTCAATGTCACATCAAGTATGTACTTGAAAAATCAAGTTCCTACATTCTATCAAGATACTTGATTTTTAGCAGTTTTATTGTGCAGGTGCACGTCAATGAAATATTTTGAAATGAGGATTCTTACAAAAAACACCTTCATTTATGAAATTTATTATACCTGGCAACGAGATAACTCAAAAAAGGACATTTTGAGTTATCGCATTCTCCCACTTGAAAACTGATTACTTAGCTTGCCAGGTGGTTCTGAAAATTTGAAACTCTGTGGTACTCAGTATAAGAGAGATAGACCAAACATAAGTTATATATTTGAAATCAGGTGAAAAAGAGCTAGTCAAATATAGAAAATTATACAGGGTGTTCCATTTGAAAAAATGAAGTTGCTATCAATATGTTGCCCACTCTGTATAAATTTCGTTTTCTGAAATCATTTTAAAAAACACTAGTCGATTTCGTGAAACTTTTGTAGAAAACATTTTTTTTGTACCTCTTCTAGTAACAAAGTTAAAGGGGGGGTCAAATTATAGTGAAAAACCCGGTACCTCCTCTACTCATTAGAAATCTTTAACTAAGAAAAATTATATCGATAACAACTTAGATGAGTCAAGTTAAGCCAACTGCCTTTCACAAAAGTCTGGATGGTTATCCATAGGGATTCATCAAGTCAAGTAGCTTGAGATTTTAACCAACTACTTGACTTGAAAATCAAGCTCGTGAAAAATTACATACTTGAGCTTGACTTGAATTGGTTTTAGATATTTATTGCTTGATTTAGTATCAAGCTACTTGATATTACTTGAGCTTGATATACACGCGTCGCTCGGTATATATTTCTGTGATCTTGTGCGCATTTAGACTAAATAAGGGGATTCCTCGAGCGCCGAGAGACTTTATTAGTAGTTTTCTCACATTTCTATGGAATCTATTGGTAGATTTTGGTAGTTTCAGAAATATCTTTCTAAACTTGGCTAAAATGACCAAGGTTTTGTATCAACGCCAGCATCTTCAGCTCCTGTTGAAAGACAATTTTCTTGAGCAGCTCTTACAGTTACAAAACCCCGCAATAGGTTAGGCGACAAATCAATAAGATGCCTCATGTGTCTTAGATCCTAGATGGAAAATTATGAAATCAAGCAAAGCCTGGAGGTTTCTAAATATTAAGAAACTCCGTATTTTCATTATATTATATTTTGTTATAATTTATAGTGACCCAATTTATGTTTCTATTTCAAAAAAGTTGATATTTTCGGTTCTTTTATACAATGAGTTTGAATAATACTGTTTTTCGCAAGGTTCCTTCTCATTTCATCAATTTTTTATTGATGTGACACTACACAATAAAACAGCCGAAAATCAAGTAGCTTGATATGATTCAAGTACTTGATAAATAAATACTTGACTTAACTTGAGATTGAAAAACTTCTACCTGACTTGAGCTTGACTTGATTTCATGCCAAGCCGTGATTCCTTAGTAATGCATATTACAATGAAATAACCTACAAACCAAAGTTTCAAGAATAACAGATATTTCGGCAAGTTGATAGCGAATCAAGTCAAGCTCAAGCCAAGCCGTAAATCCCTTGTTATGCATATTACTATGAAATAACAATCGAACCAAGGTTTCAAGAATAACGGATATTGGAGCAAGTTGATAGCGCTCTGCTTGCTGAAAATTTTCAAAAAGTCTATAAAGCCAATAAGCAATTTCCAAACCCTCTCAACCCATTCTTCTCAATCTCCAAACTTCCAGACTAACCCCTGTACCATGTTCAACACCCAACTTTTACACTTCGCTCATTTTACAAAAAAAGGAGAACTTTTCAGCCAATCGACGAGCCGGCAATGAAGTTATTGACTCAGATCGATCAGTACCTGTTGAAGCAAAGTTCGCGGCCACTGTTGACGAAGCAAGGAAGCGATGGTGGTCCAGTTCATGGGGCCACCCAGGTGAAGTGTCGTGGACGTTTCACTATCGTCCATCGGTCTCTTGGCCAACGAGAGTGACTGCCAACATCTAGCAGCTCCTTCGCGTCACCTTGGACCAGGTTTCAACACCACCTCTGATGCCTTGATGATGATATGAATGGAGGTAGGATATGCTGGCGACGGTGCCAAGTTGTTGGTTTTTCGTGGATAACGACGATTTTTGTCCTGTCTTGAATTATTTTCTGTAAGTTACACTATGTAGTGATTGGACTAATGAGTTCTGCATCATCCCAATATTCTGTTTAGCAAATAACGAATGCAATGAACTAAACAAGAAAATAGAAAAACAGTACTTAAACTAAATTAATAAAGTCATAAAAACTTGCTGAAGTTAGTATTCTAATCAAAACCAAATAAGTTTTAGGAAATTAAACAAAACAAAATTCTAAAAGATTTAAAATCCGACCTCTGCGATATCAAATGTGAAAATAATCGAAGATAACAGAAATTACTATTCATATTCTTCCTAGATTAAGAAAGCATATTGCTCATACAAGAAACAATGCTAACGATAACTATGCTTTACCTACTTATATCCAGAAAAATTGAAATTTTCTAATGAAAGTAGGGATTCATCAAGCCAAGAAGCTTGATATCTTAATCAACTACTTGACTTGAAAATCGAACTCGTGAAAAATCACATACTTAAGCCCAACTTGACTTGATTTAAATATTTATTTCTTGACTTGATACCAAGCTACTTGATATTACTTGAGCTTGATATGCACGCGTCGCACGACATATATTTCTGCGATCTCTGAAGCATTCGCCAGTATGACTTTATTAGTAGTTCTCTCACAAATCTATTGGTAGATTTTGGTAGTTTCAGAAATATCTTTCTAAACTTGGCCAGGGATTTTTCAACAACACCAGCATCTCCAGCTCCTGTTGGAAGACAATTTTCTCTTACACTTACAGTTACAAAAACCCGCAATAGGTTAGGCGACAAATCTAAAAGATGCCTCATGTGTCTTAGATCCTGGATGGAAAATTATGAAATCCAACAAAGCCTAGAGGTTATAATTTATAGTGATTTAATTTATGTTTCTATTTGAAAAAAGTTGATATTTTCGGTTCTTTTATACAATAATTTGGGCAGCTGTCATTTTTGAAGCTATCCTTTTTCGACATTTGACAAGTAAAAACAACACAATTCATGAAAATTGAACGAAACACAGGTCAACAACGCATTAAAATTGTTGAATTTCACTACGGACGGCAATAGTGAAACTGGTTTGAGGTGCTGAGACAAGTTAGTGATGTGTAAAATCGGAACCGCTGTAGTCGCTCAGGAACAACTGAGAATATTGCTGCTGTAGTCCGTATAGTGTTGACGAAAACCCAGGTTTGTCGATTCCTTATAGATCTTGGGAATTAGGTATTCCACAAACGACATTACAATGTTATTTGCATAAAGACTTAATGCTTTTAAAGTTCAGTTAACACAAGACCTCAAGATGGTCGATAATTAGCAATGTCGTATTTTCGCTGATGGGGGTCTTTGAAAGGTTATTGTTGTCTTTGAAAGGCATTCAAATGATCCGGATTCTCATCGTGAAATCATCTTTAGCGATGAGGCCCATTTTCACTTCGGAGGGAAAACGTTCCCTTCCAAATGCGACAATTATGCTTATTAACTTATTAACTTCATGCTACACAAGCCACGAAGCAATTTTGCAAGAGAATTGATGTGACAGCTTCAGACTTTTTGCTTTGGGGCCACTTGAAATATAAGGTCTATGTTGATGCTCTACAATCGATTCAAGACCTTAAAGATGGAATTCGTGAAGTTATAGGGGGCATACAGAACCAAATGTGCGAATTGGTCATAGAAAATTTCATGAAAAGGATATGGCACTGCAGCCATGGTCATTTGGATATATCGTTTTCCATCGGTAATGGCATACTTTACTCATTACAGTGAAATGAACTTTCATTGATTCCTCTGAAAATATACCCATATTTCTTTTTTTGATTCGAAATGATACCTACTGTATGATAATATTGCTCAAATGCGATTCTTTGGGATGCTTATGTGAACATCGCTTTCAAGATATCCATATTTCAGGAAATTTTCCTTGACAAATTCACACATATAGGGCTATATGTCCTCGTTAACTTCACGAGTTCTAACTTTATGAGGTCTTGAAACGTATTGTAAGGTATTGGGATATACTTTATTTTTCATGTTGGCCCAAAGAAAAAAGTCTAAAGGATCTCGGTTCCCAATTAAGAATACCTCTTCGAGAAATAACACGACTAGGAAGCTTTTCTTGCAAAATTGCGATTGATTTGTTGCTTGTGTGGCACGTAGCGCCTTCTTGTTGAAATAAACGTCGTCCACATAAATTATAAAGTGAGTTCAGTCTACTTGATGAAGGTAATTCAATATTAATATCAAAAAATTGACAAAATTGTGTCCTTTTCCCTTTACAATAGATATAATATATTTTTGGGATATATTCGATGTTTTTGTCTTGGAATACAATTCCAATACAAAAAATGAGAAAATATTAATAATCAACCAGAAGAAAATTCAAAAAAACCAAAACTGTACAAATTGAGTAAACGGTTAACATATTGAAGAACTAAATTAACAGAAAGACAGACGTACGTTCCGGAATTCCCGTCATTTTTCGAATTGGAATTGTTCCAAGACAAAAAACGAATAATAATAATATATTGAGAAGGGGAAAAGTACACAATGTAGTCAATTTTTTTATTTCAATATTGAATTACCTTCATGAAGTAGACTCATTTTACTTTTATAATTACAAGTGATCATTTATTGATTGAGAATCATCATCAACCAAAGAACAAATTTAAATTCATAAAATTGTTGTTTCATTTGTAAATGTCAATTTGTATATGTTGTTCACGAGAAGAACAAGAAAGAAATCTATGACTACCTGTTTTAATTGATTTCTCTGTGAATTCTCACTAGAGAAACAGTTGCGTTCAGTTCGTTTGATTTTCCTCAATTGCAATTTTTGTGTAAGTGAGTTGTAAGGAAAGTTGGTAAATTCAGTTTATTTTCAACCGAAACGTAAGTCTGTATGCATGTGAATTTAATTATTCAATTTGTTAACCGTTTACACAATTGGTACAATTTTGGAAATTTTGAGTTTTGTTTGGGTTGGTTATTAATATTTTGTTATTTTTCAAATTGAATTGTAATCCATGACAAGAAAACCGAATACTTATATCATAAATATATATTATATTGTGAAGGGGAAATGACACAATGTTTTTAATTTTTTTGATATTTGTGTCCACATGACTTCCAATTACAGACCTAAAAAATCATTAATCAGAGCTTGTTACAGTTGCACCTGCCTCATTTTTCGAAAAAGTAGAGGTTCAATCACATCACAATCATTATTCTTAGTTTCAGAGCGACGCACATGGTTCCGATTCTTCACATCACTAACTTGTTCCAACCAGCAGGATAGAAAATCTGTTGACAGAGACGGATTATATTTTATTAATATCATTTTTCTACATGAATGCAAGAAGCAAAACTTTATTGAACTATATTTAGTGGAAAAAGAAGTTCTTTATTGCACTAGTGCAATAAAGTTTTTATTGCACTCATCTGTCATTCTACTTCAACGTGCTGTCATCATGACAAACAAATATTTCAGCCGGAAGGAAATAACGATGTACAGTTATCAAGTACTAGTACGTTTATAGCAGTAACAAATCAAGAAGTGGATTTAAAAAGTACTTCACTACGAAATATTCATATTGAAAATTGCACCAATTGTTCATTCACTTTCAACATTGAGGGTAAAAATAAAGTTTGAGCTAAATTGTTCGTAACGTATTAGTTCCTGTTTCAATGCAAATCGATATTAATATTAAAGTATTCAAGTTGCGCTTTTCATTTTCCTACACCTAGTGCCACACCTCAATGAATCATTTTTTGCTTTTTGCATGAACGTAGAAAAAATGTTGTATGCAACTCGTGCAAAAATTGGCCTAACGGCCTCGTCGGACAATTTCACGTCGAGTGCAATAAACATTCACTTTTTGCACTTGTTGCATAAATAACTATTTAAAGTTGATTCAATTCGAATAATCTAAGGTGTACTCAACTGTCACGATTTACAGCTTTCTTAGAAATTCAAGTTTCCTAAGGTACCCTTTCTGATTCCCAGCCAGAAGCTTTCTCGTCTATGAAATGAATATCCGAATTCGTTTTATGGAAATGATCACCTTAATGCTTCGTCTTTGTTATAGGCATTTTTCCCATATATTCATTCCTAGATAAGTTTTTTCAATAAGAAGATAATAGTCTCAGTTGAAACGAATAAGGCGATAGGTTGAGGAATTTCCAAATATTTAAATAGTTTGATATAATAACAAAATAGGTCATTAAATTTCTATTTGCATTTAGGTATGAATAGTATATAGGCCATTCCCTTCGTTAAAGTTTGTCAATCTTGAAGTGACATCTCACGTAACATGAAACCCTCTCTTTGGTAACATTAGAGGCAATTATACAAACTAACTGACACTTATCCACTCAAGAATCCTATTTTAATGATCGAAAATCTGTTGAAAAGTCAATTTTAATCTATTGTTTCATATCGCATCATCAACAGAATTGATGAAATTCAGTTTGTCTAATGAATTGTGCAATTTTAACAATTTCTATCTGTTCTGCAAACATTGGCATCGCCAGCAGCTGGAATTAGAGTAGGCCAGATGATTAGGCAGTGTGAATTTTAATTTTAACGCATATTTCCCTGAGGAAATTTGCATAGGCCAGACAGCATAGTGATAGTAGTGCCATCATGATGAAGTAATAATACGATTTTTTGACCATTTAGACCACTTTTCTGAATACAAATATGAAGTCAAAACTTCATTGAAGTTTGTCTATTTCTGATTAAATAAGAATTTTCAAAAATTTCTAGAACCCAATCATTCAAGATTATTCTCGGCTAAAAATTCTGGAATCACAGAACATCCCAATTAGCATTAAGAAAAATAGTTAAACTCTAATAACATTCTTTTGAACAAGGAGAAATCAAACTTCATATTTTTTCATCAAACCGACTCGAAAATTGAGACTCCAGATTATATCAAATTGAGTGGTTTCAAGTACAGTACATCAAAGTCCACCGAGGACTCCATATAGATGAAGAATTGAATTGGAAGCAGCATACCAATTACCCCAATCAGAAATTAGGGACAGAAATCTATGCCTTTAGAATAATTTCTAAATACTTGGATGCAAACGTGTTAAAAACACTTGACCATGCAACAATAGAGGCGAAAATGAGATTTGGTATCATGTTTTATGGTTCGGGAAACTTGCGGGATATATTTGTGCTGTTAACTGTTTTCATCATTCTATCCTTATTCATCGAAATAGTTTTAAAAGACGAATATTTCAGTGGTGTAATTTCAAAGTTTATTTAGTTCGTATTAGCTCAGGTGTATTCAACTGTCCCGATTTGAAGCTTTCTCAGTACTTCAAGATTTCTAAGGTACCCTTTCTGATTCCCAGCAATCCCAGCCACAAGCTTTCTTGGCTATGAAATGAATATTGATAATATAATATAAATATCCGGATTTTCATTTAACTATAACTCGTTTTGAGGTCAACTTAATACTTTGTTAAACGCATTTGAAGTTTTTTCTATATATTCATTCCTAGATAAGTTTTTTCAATAATACGATAATACGAGTAGTCTCAGTTTTAACTTAAACGAATAAGGCGATAAATTAAGGTATTTCCAAATATTTGAATATGTTGATATATAATAACAGAATAGGTCATTGAATTTCAATTCGCATTTATAATTGTTAGATATATAGGCAATTCCCTTCGTTAAGTTTGTCATTGTTGAAGTGACATCTGAAGTAACATGAAACCCAATCTTCGGTATCATTAGAGACAATTATACAGACTTATTGACACTTATCCACTCAGGAATTCTATTTTAATGATCAAATATCTGTTGAAAAGTCAATTTTAATCTATTGTTTCATATCGCATCTTCAACAGAATGGATGAAATTCAGTTCGTCTAATGATTTGTGCAATTTTATCAATTTCCATCTGTTCTGCAATCATTGGCATCGCCAGCTCTAGGAGTTGGAATTAGAGTTGGCCAGATGATTAGGCTGTGTGAATTTCAATTTTAACGCATATTTCCCTGAGGATATGATATATGCATAGGCCAGATGGCATAGTGATAGAAATGTCATAAGGAGAAAATCATTGACAAGAGAAGTCTGAAGTTTTTGACCGTTTGTTCCAATTCATATTTTGCATTTTTCCACAAGCTTTCTCATGAACCCTAAATTTAGTTCAGTTTTCTGAATACAAATATGAAGTCAAAACTTCATTGAAGTTTGTCTATTTCTGATTAAATAAAAATTGTATTTGATCTCAAATTTTCAAAAATTACTAGAACCCAAACATTCAAGATCATTCTCGGCTCAAAATTCTGAAATCACAGGAAAGATCTTAATGTTTTTGAGCGCTCGTTCACAGATCAGAACTTCAATTTATAATAATGAACAGAGGATGGTATCACCGTCCTTAAAAACACGATAACTCTCGAAGAGAATCAACTATAAACTGGAACTTTTCAGGATAGGCTCAGATCTTGAATCTAAAGTTCGTTATACGAAGAGGTGATACTTTATAACCTCCGTAACTTATGTTCATTTTGGTTAATAAACATTAATATTATTATTATTCTATTAATGAGCAATAGCGATCCCTGAATATGACGATTTGAAATTCTATTTTATTTCAGAAATAAGAATTCAATCGAGATGAAATTTTGCATTCAGATGTAATATAATATTACAGGCCTCATTCAAAATGTTATGTTTATCTCATTACGAAATTGATTATTGGAAAAACACTCTCTTTCATTTCAGTGAAAACAGATCCGACCAATTCAAGATTTTTTCAGAAGTAAATTAATTGGAAATAATAAAGGATATCTAGTGAAATATAAGCTATTGTTTAATTACAAAATGTTTGATACTACCTGAAAAAATGGTATGGTTCTACGGCATCCAAAGCGAAAGGCGTTCAAAAGCTCTTGATGACAAGTTTTTTCAGATAAAGAGTAATTAAAAAGAACACTCCACTAAGTTGACTTATATTTCACTCAACATAAGTGATACTTATTCCTTTCAAACAGCTATTCGGCAAGTTTCAACAGAAATAAGAAATAATCCGAAAAATGGTTAAATTTGTTCCTAGTTCCTCGAAAGTTGAGTTGAGAGTTGAGATTTTGCAGATAGATAAAAAGTAGCTAACAGTTTCAGGATTTTCTGTTGATCGTAGGAATTTCAGGTAGAATGTTGAAAAAAAAACCTAAGCTTTCAGAGAAACAAAATCATACCTACCAAATTGAAATTTTTCATTTTACAAACAATAACGACCTCGAGTTGTATTCAGAATTTGATGTTGATTGCCTCACTAGAGTCACAGTAAAAAAAAAAGACATAGAGAAAAAATCTCAATATTTCTGTACCAAAAGATTTTAATAGGTTGCAATTTAGTTTATATGATATGTTGAATAAAATATAATCATTCGAATTTCAAGAGGATCGTAGTAAGAAAACTCAGCCAAATAAACTAACAACAACAATCATATATTGAAAAACTAAATCCACTTAAATTCAGCACGAAAGTGGTTCAATACCTCTTGATGACAAATCAGTCGTGTTTTCCAGATATAAAACAACTCAAAAGATTATTCAGTGAATCATAAATCATTGTATAATTATAAAAAATATATACACAAACACAACAAAGTTACCCCCAAAACTACCCAAACAAAAATCTATTTCCATTCAGTCACACAAGTGACACTTATTCCCTTCCAACATCCATTCGGCAAAGTTCAACGGACATACGAAATAATCCGACAAAAAATTAAATTTGTTCCTGGTCCCCCAAAAGTTTTTAAGAAGTAGATTAATTGGAAATAATAAAGGACATCCAGTGAAATATAAGCTATTATTTAATTACAAAATGTTTGATACTACCTGAAAAA
This sequence comes from Harmonia axyridis, assembly GCF_914767665.1. Classification (NCBI taxonomy): domain Eukaryota; kingdom Metazoa; phylum Arthropoda; class Insecta; order Coleoptera; family Coccinellidae; genus Harmonia; species Harmonia axyridis. The sequence continues at coordinate 72,344,659 of NC_059501.1, forward strand.
ATGGTATGGTTCTACGGCATCCAACAGCGCGAAAGGCGTTCAAAAGCTCTTAATGACAAGTCAGTCAAGTTTTTTCAGATAAAGAGTAATTAAAAAGAACATTTACTAAGTTGACTTATATTTCACTAAACATAAGTCATTATTCAATTATCAAAACATATATACACAACAAAATAACCTTCAAAATCAGCCAACAAAAAATATATTTCCATCCAGACACACAAGTGATACTTATTCCTTTCAAACAGTTATTCGGCAAGTTTCAACAGAAATAAGAAATAATCCGAAAAATGGTTAAATTTGTTCCTAGTTCCTCAAAGTTGAGTTGAGAGTTGAGATTTTGCAGATAGATAAAAAGTACCTAACAGTTTCAGGATTTTCTGTTGATCGTAAAAATTTCAGGTAGAATGTTGAAAAAAAACCATAAGCTTTCAGAGAAACAAAATTATACCTACCAAATTGAAATTTTTCATTTTACAAACAATAACGACCTCGAGTTGTATTCAAAATTTCATATAGATTGCCTCATCACAGTAAAAACAAAAAACATAAAGAAAAAATCTCAATATTTCCGTATCAAAAGATTTTACTAGATTGCAATTTAGTTTATGATATCTCAAATAAAATATAATCATTCGAATGTTGATGTCGAGTATCTTAGTATCAAAACTCAGCTAGATAAACTAACAACAAAAATCATATATTGAAAAAATAAATCCACTCAAATTCAGCGCGAAAGTGGTTCAAAACCTCTTGATGACAAGTCAGTCGTGTTTTTCCAGATATAAAACAAATCAAAAGATTATTCAGTGAATCATAAATCATTGTTTAATCAAAAAAAATATATTCACAACATAATTACCCACAAAACTAGCCAAACAAAAATCTATTTCCATTCAGTCACACAAGTGACACTTATTCCCTTCCAACATCCATTCGGCAAAGTTCAACAGACATACGAAATAATCCGACAAAAGGTTAAATTTGTTAATGGTCCCCCAAGATTTTTTCAGAAGTAAATTATTTGCAAATAATAATGGACATCCAGTGAAATATAAGCTATTATTTAATTACAAAATGTTTGACACTACCTGAAAAAATGGTATGGTTCTACGGCATCCAACAGCGCGAAAGGCGTTCAAAAGCTCTTGATGACAAGTCAGTCAAGTTTTTTCAGATAAAGAGTAATTAAAAAGAACACTTCACTAAGTTGACTTATATTTCACTAAACATAAGTCATTATGCAATTATCAAAATATATACACAACAAAATAACCTTCAAAATCAGCCAACAAAAAATATATTTCCATTCAGTCACACAAGTGATACTTATTCCTTTCAAAACAGCTATTCGGCAAATTTCAACAGAAATACGAAGTAATCCGAAAAATGGTTAAATTTGTTCCTAGTTCCTCAAAAGTTGAGTGGAGAGTTGAGATTTTGCAGATAGATAAAAAGTACCTAACAGTTTCAGGATTTTCTGTTGATCGTAAAAATTTCAGGTAGAATGTTGAAAAGAAAACCATAAGCTTTCAGCGAAACAAAATTATACGTACCAAATTGAAATTTTTCATTTCACAAACAATAACGACCTCGAGTTGTATTCAGAATTTGATGTTGATTGCCTCACAAGAGTCACAGTAAAAACAAAAAGACATAGAGAAAAAATCTCAATATTTCTGTACCAAAAGATTTTAATAGGTTGCAATTTAGTTTATATGATATGTTGAATAAAATATAATCATTTGAACTTCAAGAGGATCGTAGTATCAAAACTCAGCCAAATAAACTAACAACAACAATCATATATTGAAAAAATAAATCCACTTAAATTCAGAGCGAAAGTGTTTCAAAACCTCTTGATGACGAGTCAGTCGTGTTTTTCCAGATATAAAACAAATCAAAAGATTATTCAGTGAATCATAAATCATTGTATAATTATAAAAAATATATACACAAGAAAATTACCCCCAAAACTACCCAAACAAAAATCTATTTCCATTCAGTCACACAAGTGACACTTATTCCCTTGAAACAGCCATTCGGCAAAGTTCAACAGACATACGAAATAATCCGACAAAAGGTTACATTTGTTCCTGGTCCTCCAAGAGTTGAACCTAATAAAAGCCAAAATAAATCACACTCTTTATTTCCCTAACCCAAACCACAAGAATTCAACCGTGATCCCAATCTACCAATACGACAAAACATTGACTCATCAAATACCGCACACTTACAATGTAAAGTACCCGTTCTACAAGCGAATCGGCATCTCAACATCTAGTTTCTCATGCTCCCAAACTGCGGCCGACATAGGGATGGACCCTCGGATTCCTCAGCTTCTTCATAACTCATATAAAAACAATGTAGTAGAATTCGACTACACGGAAAGACAATGCATTCCACGGATATTATTCATTAATAGCTGGCTCTACCCTCGACTTTGAATGGTGCGATGGGTCCATTCAACAGAACCCGACCATATTACGTGGCACCCAAGTTCTCTCAGTGTTTATCTGTCGGTGTTTTTCTTCTCACCGGTGGCAGGGAGGTACTCTAGTCTACCGCGAGATTTTGGTCTAGTGGGTTTGGTTGTGGTTCGAGATTTCGAATTAGAAAATCTGGATTAAAAGGCATGATCTCAATAAGACGAAATGTGTGGTTGAATATCTCCTGTACCAGAATAGGCTAGATAACATATTTTGAATTGTAGGAATGAGTTTACTTTTACCTAAAATAACCGATTTCAGAAATAAACTCAAATTTCTAAGCAAATTATGGCATGAGTTTTTTTTTACCAAAAATAACCAATTTCAGAAATAAACTCAAATTTCGAAGCAAATTATGGCATTTTCTCCAATGTAATTTAAGCCTAACCTGAAAACACTGATTAATAAACATATAGCGTCTGTTTATGGCGTAAAAGTTGAGTAAATTTTTCTTAATCATATCTACTGTATTCACAAAGAAGATCATATTTCGATATTCAGATAAGAAGTCTCCATTTAATGAAAAAATAGAATAAATAAATTAATAAATAGAATGTTTATACTTCGTATGTCTATGGGTAATACTTGAATACACTTCATTTTACTCTAGAGTCTAGAGACCATCGATTTATATGAGGTTTCCACTATTATTCAGTTTAAAGGGCTCGTCATTGCGGAAAGTCCTTATTTATTAATTTTTCCGAAATGAAAAAAAATTAAATGAATTTTTCATTTGAGATATGCATGGTCCGACTTACCGAACAAACATTTAATTTTTTTATGAATTTTCACATGAAAATATCATCCAAAAAGTCTTGTCAAAAGCTGAAAATACGGTTCTTCCAAAATTGAAAGTGAATACGTAAAAACGTATTTTGAATTCTTGCATGTGGTAGAAAAGATCGGTAAATCAGAGGAATGTTTGAGCTTGCTCAATTCATCCTGAAAAGTGGTGGAATCTCAAAAACCGGGAGGAAAGAAGAGTAGTTTGACAGATCAGAAGAATGACACGTGGTATAAACCCCTCTTAATGCCATATTGACTTTGGGTCCTTAGATTGAATAGTGGGTTTGTGGCTTGAGGACTGGTCAAATCAAACAAATCCTCACACTATCGTCGACGTTTTTCAAGACTTTTCAAATGGGTTTATAAGGTGCAAGATGTGAATATGAAACCTATAGGGGATTACATATAAAGATGATCACTTTATCTGTAATATAACTCGAAAACAATCGACACTTTTGTCAGTCTCTCAGTTTTTTTACGAATATTTATAAAATATATCAATGCTCTGTACAAAGTACAAATTTTTTCGCGAAAAACGAAAAATTACCAGATATTTTTAATTTTTTATTCGCAAATTGAAAATATTTACTTTCTTTCATGTAGATCTTCGTTTAAGGAATTTATGTGAAAAGCGAATAAAAATCGGGGATTTGCAAGAAGAAATATCTCTAATTTTGTTTTGAACTGAGTAGCCACTTGGTGGTTTTCCCTCTTTAGCTGCTGAATATTCGTCGTATTGTTTACCTTAGTACGAAGTGAAAACGAACATCCTGTGATAAATCTTGAAATCAAAATTTTTTCAAACTTCAAGGGTTGAAAATTGCTTCAGAAGGGGAGGTGCTAGGAGATAATTGTATACACAATATAAATACAATGAAAGGAAGGCGTGTAACGTAACAAGGTTGCAAGCTGATTAAAGAAAATATCTAATAATTTTACCCACTCCATAAACTTTGGGAAGAAATTTATCTACAAATTTTGGCCTGTGGGATATTTGAACCCAATGCTGCATAAAATTATCACTATTGCAACTCTAAAAGAATTGAATTGTCAAAAAATAGTTTTTTGGTTTACTAGGCAGCAAAGTAGTAAATTGACTGCCGCAGCTGAAAGTTTATATATCATAGACTCGCTACGCTCGGCTAGGAATTCGGCTAAAGCAGTCAATCTACTTTGCTACCGAGTTGAATATATAATTCTTTCTCCGATTGTTTATAATGAAATATGTAGGATATTGTATTTGCAAATTATTGCTATTCTCATAATCTTTTTATGTTTCCTATGGTGATAAATTAAAACAAAATTGATAGAAATCGCAATTATTGGAATGGTTGGTTGCTATATGGAAATTTATATTTTCATAATAAATATAATTTGACAACTTATTAAAATTTTTGACAGTTTTAATCCCATTGAGAATAATCATTTTGCTGCCTAGGCAGGAAATGTAACACTTTGCTGATTTATATGTGTCTTCTAAATTGATATTTGCTATTAACTGGAGAAAAATGATTTTCATCTCGAAGCTACAAGGTGTACACACCTTTTCTCACCACTTTGCTCAACCGTCAGAGGTAACACAAGATGGGGTCGATAATGCTGCAGTCCAAAAGACCTTATCCAGCCATTCGGACAGTTAGAGGATGGCCTTGTTCTCCTAACCACTCATCAGCCAAAGATCGAGTTGTCGCAAATCGGTCTCTAATGGCCATAAGTCTTAGGTGTCGATCTTGAACTTGTGCCCTTTCAACGTCCAGTGCCTACTCTTCTTCGATTTTGGGCATTCTCAAAACACGCTTGACAACATCTCATAACAGTAGTTGGATTTCTGTTCGTACGCTTAGCGATTTCTCGAAGTGACAATCCCTCCTCCCGTAGACCAATAATTCGACCTCTTTCAAATTCACTTAGCTGGCGATGAATTCCGCGTACACGTGCTCTAGGCATTTAACAACAACCAAACATCGACTTTGGATCTCCTCCGAACAGCTGGTTTGTTTTGAAATTTTAAAAACTTGCAGAAAACGACTACAACATTCAAGTAACAAAAATTGTTTACATGAAATAACCTTCAATATTTTTTTCTCCAAATTCAAAATCATTTACCCCTTGCTATATTATGTATGTTTCACCAAAATTTGAACTTTCGACAGCTCCTTTTGTATGTTGCAGTTTCTTTGTCAGTTAGTATAAATAAATGGAAATAAGTATTATTAAAGAAGAAAGCATAATAAATGACAATTGGATCATGAGGTTTTCTAGAAAAATTGGAAATTCCATGATAATGAAAATATTTTGAAATTCATCATTGAAATAATCGAAAAACCTGTTAATTTTCAAAGTAATATAAAACAAAAACTGTAATTAATATTGTGAGAAGAATCCGTGAGTTTATTCTAAACTGCAATAAGAAAAGGTTCTTCCCAAAAATTGAAAGAATCGATCAAGGTATTTTTGCACAGAATCAAAATGAATCTGCACTGAAGAACCTAGTGAGAAGGGTAGAGTAGACCTTTAATGAAATTAATAACACAGTAAGTGATCCAAGAGATTTGCGAAAAAAACCTTCATTATAGATGAATCAGCTACATAAGCAAATATGTTGATACTGATGTCTTAATTAGGAAGATACAAAAATATAACTAAACGATGATTACGATAACCAGAGGTTATTGTCTTCATCCACGAGCCTTAAATTCACACCAATTGGACGCTATGTCATTGTCCCCTCAGAACGAGAACAAATGATCCACGAAGGGAGGTTAATACGCCCCTGATTTTCGGTGTTCCTTTATAACTGTACCCCTATAATTATCCTCTGGAAAAGGGCGTAGCAACAATTTTAGCGGTTCGTTAACTCCGGGCTGCCCAATGCCAATTTTCGACTGATTTAAACCTATACATTATAAATATATATTTACATGGGGTTATTGTTGCTGTTCGCACCAAGCCGCTGCTCTCTCTGCGGCTCATGAAAAACGATCGATTTGTCGGGGAAATTATCGTACACACCCCTGAAATTACGCCTATCGATGTTGATGGAGATAATATTTCGAGCGGTGCCAGTACCTGCAGACCGGAGGACCGGCGCTTTGGCTTGTTTTGTTTTACGGTTTACTTAGTGTTGATTAATGGGCTCGGTCCGGGACGGATTAACACCTAGTTAGGGTGCATTCACACCGGGATAAAATTATTAGGTGATAACGAATCATAATTGGACGGACAACAGTGGGGACTGGGACTAAGCGGTGGATTTTGGGGATATATTTGATTTGAGGAATGCGATTGAATTTTGTTTGATCTTTCTTGGTAAATTTGAATAATTTGTTTTTGACTATGTTTAAATCCTTCTGAAATAAAAAAAAAATCCGAAACTTTTGAATAGAAATTGATTTCAATATTAACAAATGAATAAAACGAATATTCGAAATGTGGATCATTCTATTTTACGCAGAACAATATACACATATACAATAAAAGATGATAAAAATATATTGATCTAAATACATATTAAAATTCATAGATTCGATTTTTTTTTATTTATCTTATTATGGAATTGACTAAAACACTACCAATTAACTCGTAAACATCAATTAGACTAATTTTGTCGTGATCGATTTCATGGAAGATCACGACAAAATTCTCCTAATTGATGTTTATTTCTGTTTCAATTTGCTCAACAAGCTCATATTAAGATCTTTTATGTGGAAAACATAAGTTTCAACTTTGGTAAGGTTTTACGAGTTAATTGGTAGTGTTTTAGTCAATTCCATAATAAGATAAATAAAAAAAAAATCGAATCTATGAATTTTAATATGTATTTAGATCAATATATTTTTATCATCTTTTATTGTATATGTGTGTTCAGAATTTGTTTCGAAGCAGTTTAAGAAATTGATAATTCAATGTTAACTGAAGAAATGATTGTACATTATTTAATCTTCGTAAATTTCTCTCTTGTAGCCCTGAAGAAGTGGAAATGTATCCGCGAAACGTTGGCATTAGTTGGTTTTAGTTTTGGATAACCCACTTTCCTAAAATCCTGTGAAAATCAAGTACAGTTAGCGTTGAAGTACATGTAGGTATCACCAGCACCCTCCGAAGAACTAACTAATTTTGAAGAATATTTTTTCAAGTGGGCCTTTAAATTCGAAGATGAATCAAGTTTTTTCTTCTTCTTTTCAATCTCTTGTGATGTCGAGCTCCAGCTTTCTTTACATCGCCTTGGGGGGCGTCCCAATGGTCTACGTGTATTTGGAATCTGTGTTTTCGCCTATTTTGTCAGTTTTACTGCTAGCATCCTTTCTACATGATCTCTCCAGAACCTCATGCGTGCTCTGATCCATTTGACCACATTCTACATCTCCAGATTAATTAAGTGAATCAAGTTTAACTAAGTCCATCCTTAGAACAACGGAAATGAAGATACAAAAAACCATATCTGGAAAAACTGTGTTTCTCTTCCTATTCCTTTCGAAGGAGAAGAATTCCGAATCCAGGACATTGTCAAATGGGGATGAGCACGGTGATGATATTGGAACAACCAAGTCAGCAGAATGAACAATCCTCAGGCTTAACATAAGATGAAGAAGATATTTGGGAATACAATTATGATTCATGACAGAATTATTGAAGGTTACTTTCAGTTTTCTATATTTCTCTTGATTATTTGAATGAAAACAGGAAAGTTTTGTTCAGTTTGGATTAGGGCATAAACGCCACTCAAGAAAATAGTATTTCATAATTTTCAAATCGTCTTTGGAGAACTTTCAATAATTAAGGAATCAGAATGACGAAATACAAGATCATCGGCATATATGAATTCATCAGATAAATATCTCAAGTATAAATTAAAAAGTTTGGGCGACAAAACCGATCCCAGCGGAAGTCCATTATTCAATGTTTTGTCTTCAACAATATCGAACACTCTACCCAACTCTTCCAATTAGGCATTCATCAAGCCAAGTAGATTGACATTTTAACCAACTCCTTGATTTGAAGATTAAGCTCGAAAAAACTTACATACTTGAGCTTGACTTGACTTGATTTTAGATATTTATTGCTTGACTTGATATCAAGCTACTTGATATTACTTGAGCTTGATATGTACGCGTCCCATGGCATATATTTCTGCAATCTCGTGCGCGCTTAGACTAAGTATGGGGAAATCCTAGAGCGCCGACAGACTGAAGCATTCGCCAGTGTCACTTTATTTGTATTTTTCTCACATTTCTATGAAATGAATCGGTAGATTTTGGTACTTTCAGAAATATCTTTCCAAACTTTTAGGTTAGGTGGCAAATCTATAAGATGCCTCATGTGTCTTAGGTCCTGGATGGAAAATTTTGAAATCAAATAAAGCCTGGAGGTTTCTCAATATTCAGAAAATTTATTTTTATATAATTTTTTATTTTGTTATGATTTAATTTATGTTTCTATTTCAAAAAAGTTGATATTTTCGGATCTTTCATACAATAATTTAAATGAGAAAGTGTTTATTGCAAGGTTCCTTTCCATTTCATCATTTTTTATTGATGTGACAATATACCTACAATAACAGCTAAAAATCAAGTAGCTTGATATGATTCAAGTACTTGATAAATAAAAACTTGACTTGACTTGAGGTTGAAAAACTACTACTTGACTTGAGCATGACTTGAATTCAAGTCAAGCTCAAGCCAAGCAGCATGAAAATCAAGCCAAGCCGTGAATCCCTACTTCCAATAACCAACAATCCCCGTTAATTGCCCCCAACATCCAAAAACCATCCTCTGGCCCCCAACACAGCCCGATCCCAACCCGTGTCATTTCAGCGGTCTCGCCAATCTATATACACGCTACCGCAACGAGCAACGATCGACATATAGAAAATACCAGCGCGCCCTCATTAGTTCGATTTCTGGGTCCTTATCTCTGATGCCACCCCGTAGACCGTCGCGTCTGCCGCGATCGGCCCATCAGATTGTTCCCACGTCCGAGCGAGATGGGGCCCCGTTTCCGGCGGCGCCTGAGATGCGAAACGAGATCTAAACGGCGCGTTGTGCTGTCGCCCTGATTTGTGGGCGTGATGCTTTTGTGGATCCCGCCGCCCAGCGAGAGAGACCGTGTCGGTTAGATTGTCGATGGGGAGAGTGTTGGGATTTTGGGGTTGATGTTTATTTGGTGAGGGGTATTTCGGAATTTTACTTAAATGGAGTGTTCTTTTATCTGACTAATGCCAGCAAGCGTCATACCATAACGAAAGAAAAATCATTTACCTAAGTTATGGAAATTAAGGGTTGAAAATTCAAAAATTGCACATAGTTAAAATAAGATATGAAGCTTTGTTTGGGCAACAAACGCTGAAATACACGTTTTTTTCATGAAAAATCGAATAATAGAAAGGAAGTATCCAATTAGAATAATGTATATGAATAGGGTTTGCCCATAAGAGATCTTATTTTGATATTTAAAAAAACGGTTATATTTTGGTATTTCTCAATGGTTGTTTATTTCATTCTAAAGAGGAAGATATGACATTATCGAAAGAAGACGATATAATAATAATAAATCTTCAACATACCCAACATGAATAGAGAAATGTGTAGAAATTAACCTAGCAAGAAACTATCAGAAATGCGATATAGCGATACATTCTGATAGCCAGGCTACTATCAAAGCACTGAGCTCACATATTATTGATTCTAAGATGGTATTGGAATGCCGAAGGAAACTCATTGAATTCGGCAAGAATAACAAGGTTTTTTAATCTGGCCACTTGGGAATCAGAGGGAATGAAGAGACCAACACACTTGCTAGAAAAGGAGCACAAACACCTTTCATCGGCCTGGAACCTTTCTGTGACGTAGACAAATGTACCTACAAAAAAGAGTTTTAGGAGAAGGAAGAAACCGAAAGAGAAATACTCTGTCGGAGTCTTCCTGGGTCCTGGATCACTCCAAAAAATTTCTTCGAAACTTCGACTCTATGATTTTCAAAAAGTATCTGGATCTTAGTAAAAATATACTACACCTCCTCACTGGATTCCTCACAGGGCATTGTTGCCTCAGGAAACACTTCATGAGGATGGGTGCAACAAAAAATGACGAGTGCAGATTCTGTGGGGAGTAGAAAGAAACTTGTAGAAGTGAGGAATTGGCCTCATTGAAGCCATCCCAGGTATTGGAGTTCATCAGAACTCTGGAAATGGAAGGCGAGCTGTAAATCACGCTATGGAGAGAATAGCTATGATGGTTGGACAATAGACCATTAGGTTGCAGTAAAACGAAACCTACTTAATTAAATCTTAATTTTAAACCCAACAGGAGAGTTCCCGATTAGAGGGTACAAATGAATAAGCATTTCATGAACAAGAAAAAGAAGAAGAATAAACCAAAACCTCGAAATTTTCTTCTGTAAAAATAAACTACAAAACTATAATAAAAACACATCAAAACCAAGCTTATTAGCACTCTGGCAAAACCGATACACAGGTGCCCTCCGAAGTATGTTGGTCCGAGGAGTTGGCATGCCCAAATACCAGAAGACGCTTGGTAACCACTCTTGGCACCTTGATGTTGACTCGGGAGAGCAGTAAAGGACTTACTGCCTTTCTGCAGGGTCTGACGTGTAAGGAAAGTTCAAATTCCAATTTCCTCCATGATCCTAAAGATCAGCACCACGCTCAGGATACCTTCCCCTCCTCCTGAACATGATATCCTTTAGAAATTTTCTCTGGATTCGCACAACCATATCAAATTAGCATATTCCAACTTACTAACAACAAGCGAAAAGTAAACGCTTCTGACAGCAGACAAATTTTAAAATTGCCTAAAGCTTCCGAAGAGGAATCCCAATGACCTTCAAGAAGAGGCACATATCTCTTCATTCTCTTTCTTGTGGGACAAAACTCAAATCGCTGTCAATAAGGATTCCCAGATCACAAAAGCGTCTTCCAGCAGCAATCAGTTGGTCTCCAATAAGATAACGAAAAGTGAGCGGCTGCGTTTTTCTCGTGTAACTTTAAAGCACTTTCTCAAATTCAAAATTATACCATTCCTCAAGCACGGTCCGTGGACAAACTATAGACTCAATTGAAGATGGAAAATATCAGCTGTTCGCATATTTGCGACTGTATGTCTTCGATAACTTCATGGTTTCCACCCTTAAGGTCTTGAATCGATTGTAAAGCATTGACATATACCTGATCTTTCTCTTTTCAGCTTTTTTCGACTATAATGCCATGAATCATTGTGAACCCCATCTTTCTTGTAAACCCGAAAAAAAATGTACAAAAGGTCCCATATGATTTCGCCAGCCAATGGTAATGGAAAAGATGATAGTCCCAGCACTTTTATGGCACGTGAAGATTTTCATTTGGGAATAAATATCATACTCATCCATATCTGACCATAAAATATTATTAATCATGGGAAACAAGTGCAATCCACTTGAAGCCAAATGTTCCCCCTGCTTGATTGAATATTGATTGTAATGTTTTTGAGTTCAGATAAATGTTCAGAAATCCCAGAGGAAATGCTTGGGTACACTAGGAATTGATGGAGGATGTTTAAAATCTGGGACTCGATATTATATTGCAATAAACAGCTACCTACATGAACAGCAAAATATTTTAGCCCATGAAAACTATACCATATGGAACATTAAATTAAAAACATAAATTGATTCTAGAACAAGAGTAAAAAAATTTTGATATATCAATTCGAATTTAAAATTTTCCAGAAGAGTTTGGATATCCTGAAAGTGCTATTTTCACTGATTAAACGAACTAAAAAACCGTCCAGAATTTTCCTCTAACATTATAATAACTAATTATATCAAATTTAATTCAATTTATTCTTTTGGAAATTCTACCTCTTAGCTAAAAAATACCCAGAATGAATTAAAGGCTGATCATACGAAGAAATACTAATTTTTTGAATAATTGAAATATGATTCCATGGAATGTGAAAGATCTAGAGATGAGAATTCTTTCGTAATTGTTCAAATTCCTCAATGTAAAAGTCATTCATACAATATTATATATTTTTTAATCAGTTCTAATAAACCATACAGTAGGATTCACAGTGTCAACTGTCAACGAACACGCTTCAAATGTTTAAATATGAGCAAAGAAATAACATTTGTGTCTGATACCAAAGAATCGTCCATAAACGCAGTCAAAACCACCAAATATTCATACACACATTGTGGACCCCATCCTCTGGGCGACTTTCAAACCTCCAGATACCTAGGCGAAGAATGCCGCCGATGGTGAAGACTGATAGGAGACCGTCAGAGCAGCGTTTCTTCTTGAGCGGGCCCCTTGTTACCAACTTGTTGGTTTTGTCGTACAAAAGGCTTACATCAGATACGGATCTGAATGTTGTTCTTCGTTGGCTCATTCCCATTATTTCTTATAGCTTTATTTTCATTAAGAAACTGGCCGACGATAAGGTATCAAAAGAAATTCGTATTATGGCCCATATAAATTCAGAAGGCTACCCGATTTTTATTGGAATAACAAATTTCGGTTGATAGTAGAAATTTCTGATGGTTTATCTTGGTATTTATGAGATATTAGGATTTTATAGGGCGTTAAGAATGTTATGACACTTTCGGTTTCTATACGTGATATTGGTTTGAAGCACTCAACATATATGAGCAAGTGTCAATTCATCATAGCTTTTAGACGGATTTGTGTTAGGGTTTTATTGTTTGAAAGAAAAAAAAAATAGTTGAAATTTTATTTTCCATCGTATATTTTACTTCATTACTTTCCGTCGTATATTTTACTTTACTACTTTCCATTGTATATTCTGGATTTTGCATTTTATTTTGATAATTTTTCTGTATATCATTATAGTATTTTTTTCGCATAAAAATCATTGTCATTTCCTCATGATGCTATATATTATTTTCTTCTTCGACGGAAAAGCTTAAATATCATCTAATTTTGAATTTGAAATCCATGAATTAAAAGCTATTAGAGGTAGAAATGTGTGTTAAAGATTTCAATTTCAGCTGTATCGTACCAATGCTTAGATAATTTCATTAATTCATTTTTTGAGAAATATTCATTGATCTTTCGTCTTTTGATTTCATGGCTCGGATACTATAGCTGATTTCTTCTAGATTTCGGGGAGAGTATAGGCGTGAAAAGGGGGTTATTTGGGACATAGAACCCCCCCGTTGGTTAGAAGTAATAAAAAAGTGGTAACAATTGAAGAATATAAGAACAATTGAAAGATTTTGCTTTTTCAAAGTACGGGTTAACCTCCCCTCCCCCCTCAAATCAACTCTAGTTACGTCACTGGGGCTGAGCATTTAAAGGTTCAAAAGATTTATTATTAGTTACGTTTCCATGACCAGTACGAGCAGATTTCAATTTTTATATCTTTAGATATATTTAGAACATGTTTAGCACATTCTCAAAATATATCTGTATACCTATACAGCGTGTTTCATTAAGTAGGGAAAAATCAAACACAAGTTTTTTTATCTATAATCACTTGTTTTTTTTCAATTATTTCGATTGTTCTTAAATATTGATAAGACTTCCTAAGAAACACATTTTCAGAAGTTGCATGTTAGCAAGTGTCTACCTTTGCATTACCTCGAATATTATCATAATATTGTTCATATCAAGGGAACTTGCAAATTGGATGTATAGAAAAGAGAGCATGTCTCAAAGATTGCTAAGAGAGCCTACAAACCAACTTAATTCATTAACACCCAGTTGCAGGAACTTTCATTAAAATTTAATCCACCAGTAGGAAGAGCCTATTGGCTACCATGACCATTCAATGGATGATTCAAATATTAATGCGGCATTAAATTTTAATGAACGTTTCTGCAACTGGGTGTAAGAGTAATAAATACCTGATCTATGCCAATACTATCCCAGTGCTAATCGACTTGCTTAATAACTCATGAACTTTAGGTCGAAATCATTTCGTTTTTTGTTTGAATATCTATGTATGGATTATGTATGGATTTTCTTTCGAAATGGGTTCATAATTTCAAGAAAATGATGAATTGCAATTAAGCTTCGAATTTGGAAATATTCTACAAATGCACATGCTGTCTCAGAGAAAGTTCTGATTTATAAAATCTCAACCTGTCTCTCGTGGGTATATGGTGAGCTTTGAATTGATGCGAAATATGTAAACTTTTAGAAGTTTTCTAGGACCGAAGTTGTCAAATTTAAGGCATCTATAAAACAACTGATGACTTTATGGATCATTATTCCGTTGATATCATAAAGATTTGTATTTGAATTTTGAGGGGATGAATTATATTCAAATATATACAGAAATATTCAATTTCAACGAATCTTAAAATGAAAAGAGGCTTTTATGGAGCATAATTTCATTGATATCCGAAAAACACAGTTCGAAACTATTAGTGTTAGAACATTGCTGATTCCATATCATTAGTTCGTGAAAGCCTGTCAAAATCTCCTCAAGCCTTTTAGCATATTTTTCCATATTTCAGGAACATGAAATTTACCTTCAGTTGATATCCTTCATCTTGAGCATAACTTTTATAAGCATAATCATAAATACCAAACAGGCGATTCCTTTCAGTAGAATGGGTATGCCACTCAGAGGTATACCAGGTATAATTCCCGCGTAATTTTCTTGAAGTGCCATCTAACAGAATTCAGGTGTTGCGCTTACAACTTTGAGCATTTGTTCTGGCTCCCTTTGAGAATATAGTTATGCTTATGTAAGAGTATATTTATACTATCATTAAGTATGATTTTGGTGAGCTCACTACATCTTTGATAACTTGATTTGAATTGAAAAATCATGTTTCAGAAATTGCGAAAAAATTAATATTGCATGCAATTTTGACTGTCATAAAGGCAGGTCATGTCATGACAGTTTGCAACCAATGAGGTCTCTGAAGAACCGAATATGAACAAAAAGTCATCATGCCTATTTCCACCTCAACAGCTGTGTTAACAGGCATGACTTGTTTAGTGGTTTGGAAGTATCATCAGTCCGTTTTTCTTCAAAAACCACGTATACATAGGTCCATATTACATGATCTCCAAGGGTTCAATTGGTACATGAATGAGAAAACGCTCAAAAGATCAGTGCTTCAGTGCTTTGCTCATTTTTATCAGAACTTTTGTCGTGGTTTAGGTCGACATTTTATAAGATATTATTGAAGCTCTGAAGGCAGCGAAGATGCCTAGCTGTTTCAATCACAGAAGGAGATCATAAAATATTGTGAATACTTCATGCAAAACGAATCCACTTATCAAAAAGAAAGAACAATGGCAAGAAGTTTTGTTGATTTGGCTTCCAGTTTCCCAACCTAAAAATCTTCAATGGAGGTATCTGGTGATCTGTGTGAACGCATAGTGAAGCACCAGGTATCTTCACCTCATGGTTGCCAGCTTTGTTGATGCTTGCAAGTGAATCAATTTCCCTCCTAATGGCCCACACCAGTTGACAAGTATGAAACCGCAATATGCAATATTTCATCTCGGAGTCTCATTCCAGTCTTCGGTAACAGTAATATCGATTAGCTTTCGTTG
Organism: Harmonia axyridis; assembly: GCF_914767665.1. Lineage (NCBI taxonomy): Eukaryota > Metazoa > Arthropoda > Insecta > Coleoptera > Coccinellidae > Harmonia > Harmonia axyridis. The sequence continues at coordinate 72,360,463 of NC_059501.1, forward strand.
TTCTATCTTAGCGCTGGCCGATCTCAGCAGCCTTCCCATACGTCTTCCCAGACCAGTCAACACCTAAACGTGACCGTGAATCGGTCAGACTTATAACAATAAATCGCGCATAGATCCGCATACATGCGTGCTGGCCGACACGACCTTTAGTCACAGACCATATGCGAGTAAGAAAAAGAGCGGACATCTCGCCGGATTGTTTGTTTACTTGTGTCCCAAGGTTTGGACCACAGGTATCGAAATTGACCCGGTTGAATATTGATATCTTTGGAGGATTAACAGACTTGACTTTAACAGTGTTGCGGTTAAGTTCTGAACCATTGAATAAAGTGATTGATTTCGATTTCATCACTGATGAAGTATTGAAGATGGTGCTACATATCCAAAACAAACCGACAGATTTATGTAAATAGCCACAACAAATTGCTACATCATTATACTGCTTAGGGATTCACGGCTTGGCTTGATATTCAAGCTAGTGACTTGAGCTTGACTTGATTTTAATTCAACCTCAAGTCAATTATGTAGTAGTTTTATCTCAAGTCAAATATTTATTTATCAACTATTGAATCATATCAAGCTACTTGATTTTTAACAGTTTTATCGTGTAGTGTCACATCAATAAAAAAAAGATGAAATGAGAAGGAACCTTGCAAAAAACACTTAGTTATTAAACTTAAGGTATAAAAGAAAATATCAACTTTTTTGAAATAGAAACATAAACAAAATCACTATAAATCAACAGAATGAAAAATAAAGTTTCTTAATATTGAGAAACCTCCAGGCTTTGGGTAATTTCATAATTTTTCATCCAGGATCTAAGACACATGAGGCGTTCTAAAGATTTACCGCCTGACCTATTGCGGGTGCTTATAACTGTAAAAGCAGCTCTGGAAAATTGTCTTTTAACAGGAGCTGAAGATGCTGGCATTGATAAAAAAACCTTGGCTATTTTGGCCAAGTTCAGAAAGATATTCCTGAAACTACCAAAATCTACCAATAGTTTCAATAGAAATGTGAGAAAACTACTAATGAATAAAATAATATAAAATAAATAAATCAAATCAAGTCAAGCTCAAATATGTAATTTTTCACGAGCTTGATTTTCAAGTCAAGTAGTTGGTTAAAATGTCAAGCTACTTGGCATGATGAATACCTAATACTGATCCACAAAAAGAGAGGAAGTTCAGAAATTTTAAGACTATTTCAAAAGTTTCTATTTTTTTTCAATAGAAGAAATGTTAATGTTCATATACTTATCTAACTTATTCTTTTACCCATTCCTTTAAGAGTTCCTCAGTTTCAGGTGAAAATTTATTTTCAGTATTTCTAGAGCAAAATAAGTTCCCTCAAAAAATTCAAAAAATAAATTTCAGTAAAAAGTATGGCCTCCACGAACATCAACCACAGCCTGCCAATGCCTTTGCATACTCTCGATAGATTGTTCGTCAGAGTTCTTGAATTGTATGTGGAGGTGGTTGATGAGAATCCAAAGCTCTTGATAGATGATATCGAGCGTTCTCAATGGTATTTAGGTCTGGCAACCGAGGAGGCAGGGCTAAATGCGGAATATCATGGATTTCCAGAGCTTCGTCCACAATTCTCGCACGATAGGGTGGCGCATTATCGTCAATGTCAATTATTATTGTCAATGACTTGCTCTGTATAAATCTGCGCATTTATGGTAGCATCAGGTACCATAAATGCGTCCAATTCACATGCTCATTGGTCAATTTCAATTGAAGTCGCATAGGATTTTGAGTTAGTGGAATCCTTCGCAAAAGTTGTCGAGAATGTAGACTTGTCTGGAAGTATTCGACGACCTGTTTCAATCGAAACCCAAACACCAGGAGCAGTTTTTTAATGGCAAATATTCATGCAAAATAGATAATACACAGTCTTCTGATATCTTCAACTAGATTGCCATCTAACGCAACTTCAATTCACGATCTCTCAAAAGTGTTAGCAAGAATCTTGATGTTTGGTACTAACAAGAAAAAAGGTCGTATGCCACTGGACTCTGGTAGATTTTTACAAGTGTTTTTACGTAGCCAAATTGTCAAATCAAAAACAACGAATAGAATCAGAGCTGCTTTTAACTTGAACGCACTTCTGTTTCAATTGAACGCAACAACCTATACCGATTAGATCGCCCAGTGAGGAATTATCTGTCAAAAGTCTAGAGGGTTTTCCAATAAGAATATAAATGGTTATAATATCAACTCTTTGTATTATTTGTTGATATTTCTCATGTCATTTGTATTCACTAGGTTAAGCCATTCAATGATGGAAAAATACATACTTCAATTCAGAAATTATTGCATTTTTTATCAAAGTTAGTGCTCATTCTTCTCAGATTTTTCTCAGTATCATGAACGAGTATAGTATATCCAAAGTTACTTGAACTATTTCATAAAAACATTTGGCCATAGATATCCCTTTGAAGTGAATACCGCGATCCGCTGAATACCAGGGTTTATTTGAAAGTATTGTTAGGCAATAAATTCACTGGTCCCAAAGGAATTTCTGGAATTTTAGACAACCCTTGTATAATCGAAATACTCAGCTTCCTCCAAGTGACTTTGGATATACTATACCGATTTTGATAAAACAATTTAACAAAAATGTTGTTTATCTTTCCATTATTAAAGTTCTTTGTTCTTACCAGAGATGTTTAATTATTTTTCGAAATAAAACAATACTTTTCAGCCATAGTTGTCAATTTTCCTTTATTCAAAACAAAAGAAACCATCATTTAAATGGTATGAAACCGGCATAATATGCAAAATCGTTACTTCAATTTGCTATTTGGTCGGCATAAATGGTAACGTCTTGGCTATATGTTACTTGAAAATTGTTACGCGATATAAGTGCACATTAAGGAGTTTGAAATCTATAAAGAAACGTTCCAAATTTCTGAAACCATTACTTTTCAGGTCTGTGTCAAACAAGACAATTTCTTGAGCTTGGACCCCATATGACCTTGACGAATATTTGGCGGTGCTTTTCAACATAATCACGACAGGATTTCTCATGTAGTAAACCCCAGAAGAAATTCCAGAGTCGCATTTATCCTAGGACCTAATTCACCACTTATGAATAATTCAGACAAAGTAAGAAGTTAGTGACGGTACGATCCATAAAACAAAATCCTATGAGGCATAAATTAGCCTGGAGGTCGTCCATAGCCATGGAGAAGGGAGAAATCGTCCCACACAAGTAGCAGCAATATATAATAGCGCTGCAGCAAACACTTCTTCCCCACAAAGAAACCATATTTCACAGTTTATTGGTACTGTCACCCATAGGAATTCAGGCGGCACGGCGATTGAGCCATCAAGCATTTATGTGGAGATGGTGTCCAGCAGCGGGAGGCCTAGGTAACGAGGTGAGGAGTCACTGGCGCTGGCACCGCCGGCCAAGGCTAGAAAGACCACCCGACTGAGGGAATGAGGGGGTTTGACAGGGGTTGGCACATAATGAAGTGACGATGATGTCCGTTCCCATAGGTGTTGGCCTTCGGAGATCTTCCCGTGTCAGGAAGAAGTATAAGCGGGCGAATTTTTTTTATTTACGGCCTGATAATCCATCCCATAACTCAACGGAGATGCGATATCTTTGGGAGGAATACGTGTGAAACGGTGGATGGAATGCTGATGGCGTCTTGAGACCATGTAGCCTTCATGGGGATTTATATCCTGGTGATGAGTCGTTTCCTGGTGACGAATTGAGATTTTTGGAAGCGGTTGGTATATGGCGGATTCTTTGATTATTGGTGATTGACAGACGGATTTCCTGTTCAATTCTGCGTAACTGTGTACGCGATGTGGAAAATGAGGACAAAATGTTTTATGACGTTATTCGGCCGAATATATCCATGAGTATAAGTTTTTCCGAAAAATTCTGAGACAAGTCAATTTTCATTTAGAAGGAGACATGGAAAAATCAATTAATAGATATTTATACTGAAATTATAACAAGTATATATTTTAAGTATTTTCCTCAAACTAACTTATGAGAAATTTTGATATTATTTGTCTATAAAGGATCATTTTCATGGCGATTGCACTATCACGATAGTACTATCGTGATAGTAATTATACCAGGAACTATCAACATATAAACAACTTGATGAATTAATTTGGTGGAAACCGCAACCTTATAAGTGCCACTGTTTTCAAGTTATTAGGGAAAATTAGAAAATGACGCGAAATGAAAAGTTCTCATAACTTCTTTATTACTGATGGTGCTATAAATATGAGACAAAAACATTCTACAGACACTTTCCTCAATGTTAATTTCATACGGAAAATCGACCAAGTGCCAAGAATAATAATTTGTTAACTTAATGGTCATGATTAATATAATTTAATAATAATTAATAATTTGAATTTAAAGGTGTTAAATCCGGGCACCTTGGTGGACACCGAATATTTTAATTATCTGAAGTTTAAAGATTATCATAGGATTAGTTGATTTGTCGTTTTGAACTAAAACTTTTGATCATTTTTATAGTTGATGAAAAATTTATATATTTTAATCTTGCTGTGAACTTCAAATAATTGAAAAATTCTGTGAATATTCAAGAAAAATTTTTAATGTAATCACATCATCAGTACCATAACATAAGTTCTAGCAAATTATCGAAAAAAATTAACCAATATTTCTTTAACAACAGATCATTCGAATGTTTTTGGCGAATTCCAGGAGGATCTTATCATCAGAATCTCTCATCTAACTAGCCAGCAACAATGATATAATTAATCTTGAGATATTCCTTCTGTGAGGTTATCTATTCATTCATTTCAAATTTCTATTTTTCCAATGATGGAAGGTAGGTAGTGAAAATTATATTCGTTCAAATTCCAGTAATAATCCTTTTTATGTCTCAACACACTCTAAATTTATTTGAAATTAGACTTAGGTAACACATATCAAATCAATCGGATCGTTAATAAAATGAACCAGTTTCGTAGCTTGTGAGTTCAACAATCGATTAGCCCTACAGTGACTTAATAAAACACAGAGGCGCCAATACGTTCAAATTGAGCCTAAAAATATCGAATAGAATTCAAGAATACGATTGACTGACCTGAACTGACACTTCAAAATCAAAATTATTGAGCCTGATAAATTTGTATATAGAAGAAATTCAATCAACTAAAGAATACCTACAACGGTGACTTGATAAAAAGGCCTTACATTTTGAATGAATCCCAAAAATCATGTAAACGGAGAATGTGAACTAAAAGCCGTCATATTTAGGCTCAGAAACCGGCAGTCAATCAGAAACGAGACCAGTCATCTCGCCACTGTGTTTCATTAAGTCACTGTAATTAACCCTATCTCTCAGAGACATATATGGTGAGACATATGGTACAAAAAAAAAAGAAAAGTTGATAACCGTCTTTCTGAAACTTAAATATTATGTGAGAGATATTGCAACCATGATTGATTGGATTCGAGATCTATTTATGAACTCCTTAGATATCAAATTGCATTTAAGAGACCAGTCGGCGGTAACTTGAATACAGGGTGATAGTGAATAAGTGCGACAATTATAGTTCATTATATAACTTTTGTTTGCAATTCGCAAATGCCTCATATTCCAAGATGCGGGGTGTTAAAATTTTTCAAAAACTGACTATTCATTTATTGCTCTAAATTTATTGGAAGGATAAAATGGAACGCCACTGAGTAGTTCAAATTCAAAATCAGCTTTGAATTGCTCGTTCAATTTGTGAACAGTAATTTTTTGCATGGTTCAAAACAAATCAACTTTGATACTTAGAAAAATCTATCTAATAATAGATAATTTATTGAAGAAATGAAAAATTTGCGTTAAAATGTTTCATGAATCGGTCAAGATATTCAAATGAAATTTGTTGGGTTATTGAAAATACATAAATAATCAACATTGATGAGCATAGGGGCAATTTGTAACAAAAACTCATTCATGCCTTCTTTACAAAAAATAAAACATCACCTTATCGCGTAAGTTTAATTTTTTTGATAAATAATTTATTTATTAGATAGCTCTTCGTAATGTGTTGATGTTTTTTTTCAAAAAAAAAGGCGTCCCAAACGAAAAAACGTGTGAGAGATTTTTTTTCACAAAAACGAAGAACTCAAAAATAAATTTAGCTCCAATTATCTCAGTGGAGCACCATTTTCTTTTTGAAAAAAGAAATTATTAGCCGTATACTTGCCATTGATGTACTGCATGTCAATAAAACTAAAACAGTCATTTCTTTAAGAGAAACTTTAACACCCCGTATTTCAGCATACGAAACATTTGAGGAAAAGAATTATTCAGCAAACTGTCATTATATTCATGCAGAACCATCCATGAAGTTTGTTACACTTATTCACTAATACCGGGTATATATAAATACAAATATATTAATTGTCCAAGACTATTGCCTCGTGGAACTCCAAAATTGATGAGTTACAATCTACTCTATTTGTAGGAGCAACGAGACTCATAATATAAATTCTCATACGAAATTCAAGACAAAGTTAATTCTCCATACTTCAATATTAGTCCAAGAACTGAGCTAGTTCGACAATTCATTCTGAAAATGCAAATATTCAAATGCTCAACGTACGTAGTCTTGTATTCAACGCAAATTACCTACATGAAATACAGGTACAGATTCGAAATCGCAATAATCTCGTAGAGCACAAAACACATGTCGCGCAAGTTGAGACGCTCCCACACAGAAAATCATAAATGGCATTTCCGGAGCGGTCGGCTTCACCTCTGCCGTTGCCCGCATCTAGGTCAGCGCGACGGCGAGGAGCACCACGTCATCCGAATTAACATTTTACGGTTCAACTCCAAGTGTTTACTTTTACTACAATATGAATGTTACACAGCTATTTGTTGGATTGGTACGGTGACTAATCGTGAATTATTCGGTGGTTTCAGGGATCGGGGGGCTTGGTGACTGGGGTGCACTAGGTCCTGGAGGACGCCCTGGAGAAGGTTTCCATAATTTTCAATATAGAAGACATATTCTAGTAGTTTTTTTTTAGAATTCAGCCATTTTTGTCCCTGGAATGTCTGTATATTAGAGACACTCTGACGAAGATTTCCATAATTTTCAACTACTTTTCTGATAGATTCAACAGATTCCTTCAGAGAATCTGTTGCTGTCCTTGGATCTGGGAACTCTCTGAAGAAGGTTCCCATCATTTCCATATGGTTGCCATGAAATTGAGTCAACTATCAAATCTGAAAACTGTAATCCTTTCAAATTAAATAATAATGGTTGTTTTCTGAAAAAAAGAAATTCACTATTTACTACATGAACCAGAAAAATATAATACAGTGGACTCAACATAGCTAAGTCGAAAAACCACGGGACCAAGATTTCCCTTCCAGTTACGTTTAGTTCGACTTGGGCGTAGTTCGAGTTATACAGGTCATTCTTTATTAAATTCGACTTACAGAGGTATGTAATTACATATAGAGGTAAACCAAATAAAAATTCAAGTTATAGAGGTAAATGATAGTGATATTCAAGCCCTATAGTAGGAGTAGTATTTCAAAATAAAATAGATCAACGTATTCCGAATATTTTGAGAGTTTGTCTGATGATCGAGTCTGATTTAGACTCAAACATGTTAATTACTTCAAAGTGTTATTGTTGGTTTTTTGAAAGGCAACATTTTTTCAAGTAATTTGTGATTTACTCTTGAAAAATTAGTGCAAGAATGTAGGCAGGAGCATTTTATTCAAATTCTTCAAGCTTCAAGCATTTAGGAGCGCAAGCTCTAAATAAGTATTTCGTAGTTCTAATCTTCTCAGAGGTCTTATAAAGGCCTAGAAAAATCGGGACAAAATAGTTATTTTCCTAACAAGTGTGGAAAGTGATACTTTTCCTCAAGAGATAGCTGTCGAGTGCGGAAAAGGCAATTTCCACATGAGTTAGGTACAATATTTTTCCCGAGATTTTTCCTACTAGCGTAAATGAAACACTTTCACACAGAGTTTTCTTCTTGATACCGACTGACGTTATAAGAAATTATAATTTCTTTAATATTTGCGTGCTGAAAGTGATTAACAGGGCTTTTTTTCGAAGGAATTTGGAAAAGTACAACTTTCCAAACATCAATGACTGCGGAAAGTAATACTTTCGAAAGGTTAGTAGGAAAAACATTAAATAAAATATGTATTTTCTACAGTTTTTGCATAACTGAACCTTTAACTTTTAATAATATAAAAAACTTTGAGTACCACTCTGCATAAACATACAATTTCACTAATGAAAAAAATTCGGTAATCTTCACTTCTGCTTGAAACGCGTTTTTCAATTATATTTTCGATAGAAACAATTCACCGACACGTTGCAACTTGTGCGGTGGGGTTCTGAAATACTGACTTCGAGTTATAGAGGTCATTTTTGAGTTTCTTCGTATTATAGAGGTAAAAATGGCGAAATATAACCGTAAAATAACATCGAGTTATGCATGGTTATTTTTCGACTTGGACCGGTTTTTTCAAGGGCATTGAAAATAATTCGAGTAATCGAAAATTTCGAGTTGATGAGGTTCGACTTAACGAGAGTCTACTGTATATTATCGACCGAAAAACTTATTGAGTCGATAGGTTCTACAATTTTCAATTTTTTATTTTTTTTTTTCAAAAATCAGATAAGTACTAGCAAATTCACAATTTCCCAAAAAAAATTCTCCTTACTATCTCCTATACCACAGAACAAAGATCTAGAGTCGATTGCCAAGGATCTAATAATATTACAGGATATTATTTCGTTTGAAATAGGTATATGTTAAATTAACTAGAATATATTTCCAGAGATCTGCAACTACAGAAACAAAACTTGCCTGTTATATTACATAAAAATTGCAGAATATATCTCAAAGTGCAAGTGTATGTGGAGGAGGACATATAAAACCAGTACTATGGGCGTTGCGTCTGCGGATATCACACCAGAATCTAATCTTCCTGAAACAGTGGGATGCTAATCGAGACAGTAAGATCTGATGATAACATAGTAAAGCGCAACTAAAGATCTATTACGTATATTCAAAACATCTGGCATCTTCCACCATATTAATAACTAGATAGAAGTCATTATTAATCAATATACTTCAATAAAATGAACCTTAAACCAAAATTCCAAAAAAGGGGTCCGTGAAGCAGCCCCCCATCATTGCCACGTCAATGTCTAAGAATCAAACTTTCCTTCGAATCCCCGTTTGTCCATTTACGACGTTTCAGACACCCCGAAAAAGATTGTCGCAAGTTCAAATTTCGGATTCATTAAAAAAAAAGGGCGTCCACATTCCAGCTTTCTCTTCCGAAAATACGCATCCTCTGGCTGAACCGCGAGAACCAGGACGCTATACTAGAAGCAAGTTTCTGTCAAGACCACTTTTCTCCCTCTGAAAGAAAACGCAAATGTAAAAAATTCATTAATTTTTTTAACTCGACCGAATACAATAATAAATTCAAAGATTGACAATTGTCGATGATATTTTTTTCAGGAATCCATGTGAAAAGACACATGTTTCATGTTGAATTGATTAATTAATTAGAAAACGTAAGTAAAAGGCTTATTATACTCTATACTTTTTTGAAAAACATTGTCGATGAGCAAGATCCTTATGAGATAAATGATATTTTACAGACTCATTTGGTGATAATATGTTCTTTTTTCAATCATAGGTACTATTTGGTTTTCTTAACGTACCTAATTCCACAGGAATCCAAATCGATGTTTGATCCTCGGAAGAAAAGGTAAAAAAAAAGGGAAAAGCAAAAGACTTAATGATATATTTTGCTTTAGTATTCGAGAAATTCAGATTAATCATAATCAATGAATTCAATATCACAAGTATAAAACCAATATGTAAATAGATTTTCCATTATAATTTTTGATGACTCTGAAATTTTCCTCATCTATATAGATAAAACGTACATATATGTAAATGCAATAAACATTGACTCATTGACATGGACTTCTACACAGAATCCATAGTCTGGACACAAATAATTATTTCACCTCTTTTTTTTTCAATTTACACATGTTCTAGTGCAGAACGATTATTCATTTTGAATTTTGAATAGGTCCTTGAACACAAAGCAATGTTATTTACTCATGGACATTTGACATAAGTTACTTATTACATATATTATCCACCGTTTTCAATTTCATTGAACCATTTTTTTGATGAAGTTTTCTTCATTTGTCAAAATATTCCAGAAAAGCATAAGCTCCTTATTATACAATTATACACTGCTTTCATTTTCATTAAACAGTTAATGAAGTTTTTTGCACATTTCCCAATATTCCAGAAAAATTTTTATTCCTACATTTAGTTCAAAAAAAATATAAAAATTAAAATGAAATCTGAGTTTGATGATTCATATTTAGATCAGAGAGTTAGGTTAGAAAGGTATGTTGTTCTGTTAAAAAAAAATATAGAATTCTAAATTTTGAATTTCAAAATTTTCAATTTGTGACTAGAATCTTCAAAATTCAAAAGAAATAATAAATAATTAACGGAAAAAGATTTGAGATTGAGAGAATCATATCAGGTCCTGTGGGAATTAACGACAAAAAAGTATATTTTTGAACAGGATTTTTTTATAATCAATTGTCTGTATTCTCTTGTTAAAAGGTGTATTCATTTAATTTATATTCTTGTCTTGCTCAATGGGTATCATTGACTGAAATTTCTAATAAATCAAGCAATCGATGCTCTTCATGCTTGTGTGCTTGTGGTATCGATCTTTGCTTATTCATTGCTTGTGTTGGCATTTGATGAGGTGTTAATGAAGGTTTACAATTCGACTCTAATCTCCTTCGGAAACTAATCCCAAATCCTTTCAACACCAAGGATACCCCCATTTTCCACAAACTAGCCGGGAATTCCCAGCATCCCATCAGAATCCCGAGAATAAGAATACCATCACGTGCGTACCAAGAAGGTCGACCTTCACCATCCCCACAAATTGAGAGACTCCATTTGCCAGCCTATACTTTCCCTTATCTACTCCATTATAGGATTCGAGTAACCACTAAAAGTCAAACCGTTTCAAAACCTTGTTCACAAATTATTCACGGTCGAAGATTGCCCTGTGTTGAATTCCATCGACAACAACACACCGGTGAGAGGTAGGCTGATGTGCAAACTACAGCATGCTTTAAGTAGTCCGAATTGAATTGTCACTTGTCACCTTTAGGGAGCCGCAGATGGCCCATAACCTATAAACAACCTATAGGACTGGGGTGCTTCAAATATTCTATTGAATTCTTAAAATTCCGATATACAGAGTTTTGGTTCATTTCTTTTTTTTTAACCAAGACATTTATTTTCTTTAGAGTTATTGAGTAATTGATTCAAGCATTGAATGAGAAACATGTGTGCTATATATAAATAAAACTAGACTGCCCGCCCCGACTACACACGGGTGGTGTTACTAAAGAAAAAAAAATTGGACAAATTATATTATGAAATAAAATAACACTAAAGATAAAATAACAGAGAATCATTTTTGTTTCGTTTCAATAATACAGGGTGGCCACTTTTTCAATGGCATTGTATTGGTAACTTTTAAACCATAAGAGTTAGAAGGTCGGTCAAATGGAGAAAAAGTTCCATGCATAGAAGCATTATCAAGCAGTTCAAACAAATCGAGATTATCAGGGCCGGATATTTAGATATCATAAGAAAAGTCAATTCTGTCATTTTCCCACTTTATTTCAAACATTATCGAAAAATGTTACAGGAATTTTTTATTCCACAGTAAATTGTTCTCAATTTGACGTAATCCGATTTCGTATCCAACGTTTCGTGCTCTCTGGGTCAACCTCAACCTCATTTTTTTCAATATAGACCTGTATATTTTATGACACTTTTCGTAATAACTTTTAACGCTAAATTCAACGATATATCATACAATGTCATTCAATCTTGATATTCAGGTGATTTTGACCCTTATCCAAATTACTTTGGGTCGGATCTGTATTACATTTAGGTACCTTTAGTTTCATTAACAACATGCAATACATTTCGATGAGAAAATCAACTTACTCATCTTGAACTAAATGGAACATATCAGAATCAAATCAAGAAACAAGTAATAATTATTTACATATTTCAATTCATAATAATTAAACGAATTATCATTTAATGAAAGAAAAATCAAATGATTATTCGAAAGTAAATGAAAGTGAATGAAGTAAGTGTTCGAAATGTCCACCATTTTGTAAAATGCACTTAACGGTTCTGGAACCCATACTTCTTATACATTTGTTTATTTCGTCTTCTTGAATACTTTCCAATACATTCTCAATCTTCTCGCGAGAAATCCCTATTGTTGGATTTGTCATTTGTTCTGTTGAAACAAATTACAGAATCGAACTTTATTTTGATATCATTACGATATAAGTTTTGCAAGGCTTGGTATTCAAATTTAAAATCATTGTATTCGCGTCTCTTGACTATTTTATTAACAGCAGTTTTTGATAAATTGCATTCACTACAGATCCGACCCAAAGAAAATTGGATAAGGGTCAAAATCACCTGAAAATCAACTTTGAATGACATTGTACGATATATCGTTGAATTCAGCGTTAAAAGTTATTTCGAAAAGTGTCATAAAATTTACAGGTCTATATTGAAAAAAATGAGGTTGAGGTTGACCCAGAGAGCACGAAACGTTGGATACGAAATCGGATTACGTCAAATTGAGAACAATTTACTGTGGAATAAAAAATTCCTGTAACATTTTTCGATAATATTTGAAATAAAGTGGGAAAAAAAGAAAAATCAAAATGACAGAATTTACTTTTCTTATGATATCTCAATAACCGGCCCTGATAATCTCGATTTGTTTGAACTGCTTGATAATGCTTCTATGCATGGAACTTTTTCTCCATTCGACCGACCTTCTAACTCTTATGGTTTAAAAGTTACCAATACAATGCCATTGAAAAAGTGGCCACCCTGTATACATTCTGTCAGGCAACCAAAAATAGATCCTTCGAGTGTAAAATTATACTCTATGATTATTTGCTCCGTCAGAGGAAAAAGAAAAGCCTTTCTTTTTTTTTTCCGTACAATTTTTTCGGAAATATTTTGTAGTATAAACCTTCTCATGGCAGTAATGGAGACAACAAAAAAAGAATTTGGTGCAATCGTTTGATGCTTTCAAATAATATCACAGATCTTCTTTTTCATATGAAGACGTACAGGGTGATATGACATCCGGAAGAAATGAGGAAAATTCATAAGACCCCTTCATCAAACAGTCGGAGTCAATAAATGAGGTATATCGAGAACCACTTCAGTACTCTCTCTTCGCTTTTTAAGTATTGCATTTCCCAATGAAATATCATGTACCTATAATATTTTCAGTACATGTAGGGGAGTCCTGCGCCAATAAACGACAAAAAAGAATCTTTATGAACGGTATATTTTAATAATCAATAGCCTGTTTTCTTTTTCAAAAGGTGTATTCATTCAATTTATATTCTTGTCTTGAGGATCACTACCTAAAAGGAATTTCTAATAAATCAAGCAATCGATGCTCTTCATTCATATAAGAGGTCGATAAGAATTCGGCAAGTAATGCTTGTGGTATGGACCTTTGCTTATTCATCGCTTGCGATGGCATTTGATGAGGTATTAATAAACGTTTATAATTCGAGTATAATCTCCTTCGAAAACTAATCCCAAATCCTTTCAACACCAAGGATACCCCTGTTTTCCAGAAGCCTGCCGGAAATTCCCAGCATCCCATCAGAATCCTGAGAACAAGACTTACCATCACGTGCGTACCAAGAAGGTCGACCTTCACCATCCCCACAAATTGAGAGACTCCATTTGCCAGCCTATACTTTCCCTTATCTACTCCATTATAGGATTCGAGTCACCACTAAAAGTCAAATCGTTTCAAAACCTTGTTCACAAATTATCCACGGTCGCCGATGGCCCTGTGTTGAATTCCATCGACAAGAACACACCGATAAGACACCGGTGAGAGGCAGGCTGATGTGCAAACTACGGCATGCTTTAAGTAGTCCAAATTGAATTGTCACCTTTAGGGAGCCGCAGATGGCCCATAACCTATAAATAACCCATGGGACTGGGGCGCTGGATTGTTTAGCAACATGTCGGATCAGACCTCCCATCGGCCACCGCGAAGGGTCCAAGGGCAGGCAGACCAAAGGCCGAGCCGCTTTGTTAGGCCTGGTGATTCAGCAGATGAGACTGTGGCGGGTTGGAATTTAATCTTCTTTCAGGATTTTTATTGAAAGGACGCGTTAATGCCAAGGGAAATGGCCATTGTTCGGTGTTTAGGGAACCTGTCCGGGTGAGATCGGTGGATTGATGGTTTTCGAGATGTTTTTTCTATTGTTCGTCTCGAAATTGGGCGGAAAATTATTGTTTATACGGTGGGACGGCTTGTTTCCTGGGTGATGGATTTGTGGGGGGTTTGAATGAGAGGTAGTATTGTATTGGCGGTTTTTGTAGGTGGAAATTTGGTCATTTTAGTTTATTATTTGAGATAACAAATCTTCTAAATCATTGGTAAAACTTTGGCAGTTATTATACACACCGGCAAAATTAGGGAAATGGACAAAATCTCAACAAAGATTGTAGTTTCTTTTCTCTAGAACCTTATTCTAATTAGGCTTTTTTTATTTTAGCTTGATCCTTCGGTAATATTACTGTTCAAATACTATCCTTAATTCCTTTAGTTTTTATTACATACCTACAGGAAATAAAATAATGAAAAGTATGATTTTATACAGAACAACCTGTAGAGAGAATCGTTGAGAGATAAAAATATTCACGAACACTCAGATATTGCCTCGTCTTTTATCTTAATTTTGAAAGAATTTACAGCACTTTGATATTATGAATCCACCTTCATCAATATCACAATTCTGAAATTGATGTAATTATTGCATCAACAATAAAGTACAAGGGATCGAATACTGAACCGAATATTGTAATAATGAACATTTCATTGGTTTAATGGAAGTTGTTCCTTGATCCAATAGGAACAATACAATGAAGGACTTTGCATTGTAGATATTATTAATAAATGATTCTGTTCATCGTTACAGCACTTTGAATGGTTCAGTACACTTGAATGTATATCTTAACTACCCTTTTTCATTGATATTATGTATCCACCTTCATCAATATAACAATTTTGAAATTGATGTAATTATTGCATCAACAACAAAGTACAAGCGATCGAATACTGAACCGAATATTGTAATAATGAACATTTCATTGGTTTAATGGAAGTTGTTCCTTGATCCAATAGGAACAATATAATGAAGGACTTTTCATTGTAGATATTAATGTTTTTGTTCATTGATTTGAAAAATAATAAATACAACTGAATTTTCCTTAGAATGTATTTACACTTTCGGTTTAGTGTATCAATTCACATTAACTTTAAGAGCTTTGCGACTCAAAACATAATACATACTTTCGTTCAACATCGGACATCGGTACCATATGAAGTGCTGTAATATCATTCAAAATTGAGATATCGCAATAACTAAAAAGTGAAAATGTCCAGAAAAATGAGGTAACATCTGAGTGTTCGAAAATAATCTCCTCTGGCAATGAATCACTTCACAGGATCTTCCGGAGGAATCAAGCTACACTTCATAAAAGAATATTGCCAAAATTGACCAAAGGATTCAAGAGAAGATTAACTACAAACTTCATTGAGATTTTATCCGTTTCTCATTTGCCGGTGTGTTTAGTATAAAAGAATCTGTAAAACGATGAAAAATACAAGAGCGGCAGATTGAGCTTATAAATTATTTATTTTGATTTACAGAATAAGAAACAGAATCATTATACACACACAAAGTACGAATTTTGAAAATTGGGGAAAAATTAAAAAATTTAACAAAAATGATAGAACACAACTTATTAAATTAGAATTTTATTGATAGAAAATGTAATGGATATGATTGTGAACTGAACTATTGAAATTCAGGCGGCAAATCTGTGTTAATCCGTTTTTAAGAGTTCGTTTTGTAAGTATCGAATTCCATTTCAGTCTTGGTTAATTATTCACCTACTTCAACTCAACTCGACCAAATATTATGTATCTGCCACGATATCAATAATACCGAATATAAGTCTGCATTATGAAAATAGTAAATAACAATTATGCAGTATGCACCTCAATAAATTGTATCATACTGATGGTTTCAAAAGTTTTAAACATGAGATAGGAAGTGCATCAAAGATGTGTTCCCTAGTGTTATTAATGCCAATGTATTTTCATTATTTTATTATTTATCCATTTGAAATTTTGTTGTTATTATTGAATGCATGGTGAACCTGAATTGAACTTTTGCATTAGATAGATCTGATGATGTTATGCCCTCAGAAATATTTGCAGCAGTTAATGAAGACAGTTTAAAAAGAATATGACAAGCTATACCTATACGTATCCATTTTATAGATTGATGTGATACAAAATAGTAAAACCGAGATAAGAGAAAGTGTTTTGAGCAAAATTTTTGGAAATGTCTGAAATTTTGAAATTAAACACTTTATAGTCCCGATATTTGATGTAAAATGTAAACTTCAAAATGTCATCATTGGAGCAGTATCTGCTTCTTTTTCTCAGACCTTCGCCAAAAGTAAGATTCCTTTTAGGATAATACAAGGAAAATCCAGAAAATAATAGAACATAATAAAATAAAAACAAATCCGAATAATATATGGATAAACTAAAAGTAAGTTAGTGAGTATAGTTATTTACATACTCAGAGATCCAAATGAGTTATGCAAAAAATCTTTCAGGATTTATTTAAGCAGAACCGTTACCTTCGTCAAATTTCAAAAATCATTATAACTTAATATAATGTATAATTAATCAGAGAGATAGAAATTTGACTCGAAAATGTGGTTTAATTTTTTTTTGAAACAAAATTACAAAAACAGTACTTCATCACCGCTGGATACCGACGGTAGACCTGAAGACAGAGGTCGAAAACAGGCATCCAAATCATGACAGATCCTCTAGCCACTTCTCATCTCACATACTTCATACCGCAATCGAGACTCTTTAATTCGAACAAAAAAAAAACTGATTCGGGCCCGAGATTAGAGGCACTAAATCAAGGATCACAGCGGACACACTGCGTGGTGTAAATTGCCGTTTCGGCAAATATTTACTCAAAGGCAATTTCGTCTATTGTGTCAAGGGCTTGGTTCTTTTCAACCACCATCGGATTAGGGATACCTTTGACAAGCAGATTTATGTACAAGTGTTCTCTGACAATATGGTCGAGTACCGACGAAGGTGAGATATACGGGAGTGTTGGTACTACCTTTGGGCTACTGCCGGAAATCCAGTGGCGGCTCGTGCAAGGGCAATGAAAGCTATACTTTTTTCGTAATATGAATTTCCAGTGGACTCGGTAAAAAACTAAGGTTGAAGTAAGCGGCGATCTTATCCAAAAAATCTTTATTTGGGTATAATGTCACCAGAAACCGATTGGTTCGCCAGAAACTTATTGTACTACTGAGAAAACCAAGTTTGATATGGGTCTAATTCCAGAATCATCAAATGGATCTTATCCATTAACTTAGCCGAGACATTCGAATTCTCAAAGTTCTAAATCTCTAGCACATTCATTGATTCTGACTCCAAATACTTCATCATTTAGTGAACACAATCATCAGAGACCATTCTCGGCTCAGAATTCGAAAATTACAGATATTTGTTAAAACCCTCTCTTTAACCAGTGCTGGATAACTTCATTGATAAAGACAGCAAAAGATATTACAGAAACGGTATTCTTAAATGTTGCTGTCATGTTGAAGAAGCAAGCTATTTAGTATTCTATTCTGATAGTATTGATAGGAGATATCAGGGAAATGGGAAAAAATTAAAACCGAATTGTTTACTCTCCTTTACATGCAGGATTGGCAACGCTATACTTCAATATGGTAGAAAAGTAATGCAAGGAACAGAGATAATTCCTATTAGTAAAATAAAGGTATTATGACGGTCATTTAATCAATTCCCTTTCCAATATCGCTTTGAGGAATGGGTCTCAGACGTAATCGAAATGATTTGGTCTATTTGCAGAGGTTCTATTAATGTAATCTCCTTTCATTTCTGATTGGATTTCAATATTTGTAGAGAGTTGAAATGTTCTGGCTCTACGTTTGACTTTTGAAATTCTTTCATAGTTATTGTCGATACTGTGACAAACTCTGTGGAAGATAGTGCAAAGTATACAGTCTCCTGCTGAACATAGCTCAAGCATGTCCCATTCGATTTATATCCAGGCAAATCATGCGGCTTAACTTGATATTGAAGCTACTTGACTTGGGCTTGACTTGAAATCAACTCAAGTTCAAGTCAAGTGATAGTTTTTCAATGTCAAGTCTAGTACTTGATAAATAAAGACTTGACTTGAACAATGAAAAACTACTACTTGACTTGAATCTGAGTTTATTTCAAGTCTTTCTATGATCAAATAGCATAACCTAACAAACACAAATGACGTAAGAACTGTCAAATAATAATACACAGAGTTGCCATCATAACAATTGTAAATTGAATCATATTGGAAAACCCCAATCATCATGTGAATTTGATCACAACTAAAAATGTGATTAAATCAGTTGGAGTCCCTTATAATAGTTACTAATGATATTATGATATCATATCATATTATAGTGCCAAAATTTGTGCCAGGAAACTAAAGGCCAATTTCATAATCCATCTGAAAAGGCTCTTCTTGGTAAAGACAGTTTCATTGGAAAGTCGCCTTCAAATGGAGCTTGAAAGTGGCTCCAGTTTCATGAACATATTCCCACTATCTTTCAGGGAAACCTTTCTTTTATTCTTAAGTGTTAAATTTCCAAGTGTTGGCTACTCTGAAAACTAGTGATTTATTGTCTGCATTTAGTATCATTTCATATAATTTGATATTTTGTTGAATTTGAATTGAAATTTCGTCAATTAAGTGAGAGTACCTGAACGAAGATCCTTAATAATTTCGAATAATGAAAACGTTTGATGGAAATGACATGGACTCATGGAAATTAGATTATATCCGATAGATGTTCATTTTAGATTCAAATAAACAAATTTAAATTCAAACAAAGGAGGTTATGTTTTGTAGTCATAGAGCATTCGTGAAGAAAAGGACCCCTTTCTTATCTTAAAGGGCCAATATCGGGGAGGACACTTCAAACTTTTTTCTAACCTCAAAAATGGTTTATGAAAAACGTTTCATTTGTAAGGAAGATTTCTCATGGAAAACGAGATTTCACTTTTGTTGAAACTAGTTGAAAGCCCAAAAGTGAGGCATTCAAGCGCACGCCACTGAAACAAAAATTGGGCAACTCGTGGTGGTCCAACTGTGTGAATGGACCAAGAGCGGCAGCGCCACTTTGACACCCACTCAATGAAAAGAATTACCAACTTCCTCGCTCCCCATCCCCCTGGAAACGAATTGAGATGTCAGGAAATGCTGTCGAACAAAAGCACCCTGTAAATATTTCACCTCCAAAGTTGATACGATACTCTTCATTATTATTATTATTGCAAAGGTGGTGCCATCAAGGAGACGCCACCGCCTCCTTTTCAACAATACAACAAAAACGAAGGCATTTAACGAAAAGATTCGGCCGTTGTTTGGTTTTATTGTGCCCCGTGAAATCTTTCATTCAGTTCTTGCAGCCTCCTTTGTTGCTTTTGGCGAACAGCTAAGCCATTGGACGTCACTTCCGTTCCGTCTTTAGATGGGTGTAAATTGGTATTTCACACTTAGCATGGATTTGGGATGGGCACTCTAGAGTGACAACAACCCCAGATTTCACATTGGCATGTTTTACAACTCGTCCATTCATGAAGACGTAAGTATAAAAGATGATGCAGCTATTAGATGTGTTTAAGCTGTGTTTTGGTCAAGATAAGCTGGTGTTTTACGCTTCATTTGGAATTGGTATTTTGAAATGCTGTAGATTGATCTTGAGAAGAGCACCCATAAAGCTGTTCCGGAATAATTCAGAATTTCAGTTTGTTCTTGATATGCAATGTTATAATCACTTACATATCTTTGGAAATTTGATCGAAACCATGCTGTGAAGTCAGGCGTTTTGGTGGCATTGTTGATCTGCCTGATTTACATAGAAATTTCAAGATGCAACGCTGCTTGAAAAAATTTAACGAGAATAAATCACATCACATAGCTTTTACGATTTTTATCATACCTGCATCGCAACTCTGAAACGAAAAAGCATGAAAAATATCAATATTAAAACATGACATGTTTTGAAAATGACTAGGTACAAAACTCAGTCTGTCTTTTTATTTTGAGTTTATTTCCTTTCGATCCATACCCTTTTTATAGAATTCGAACCTTTTATATTCTCTATTATAGGAACTTTTTTCTGATATCAATTTTGATTCAGCACCCTAAGGATAACTTTAGGATTTCTTATGATGGTTTTCCTTGAGTCGCAACCAGTTTGAAACAGTCAACTGAGCTTATCAACAGCATTTCGTTGAAGAATGAATTTTCAGCATTGTCATTTCAGTTATGATTACCGACCGCATGTTAGTGATTCATCAAGTCAAGTAGCTTGATTTTTCTAACCAACTACTTGACTTGAAAATCAAGCTCACGACAAATTAGATACTTGACTCTAGACTTGATTTGAGATATTTATTGCTTGACTTATGATAGATTGATAGGCACGAGTCGCAAGGCATATATTTCTGCAAGGTCGTGCGCGCTTAGACATAATAATCATCTTGAAAGGATAAATACACGGAGTTTGACATCGATCTTCTTATTATTTAAGAAATCTACTGTAAATCGAGAAAATGAAATGGCTTGGTGTTGTGAAATGAACAACTTCTTGACTGAAGCACATATTGGCAGTTTTGAAGATATTTTTTATTGAGTTATGTTGATAGAAATTGATCTTGATTTTTGAAATTATTTGAATACCGGCTACTGTATTATATTTTGTTTATTTATAGTCATGTACAGGCTCATGCCTCTGTGATTATATGTTTATACCTTGTAGCTTACAGATGGAAGAGACACGAAAACTTTTTTCAAACTTGGCTAAAATAACCAAAGATTTTCTTATCAACGCTAGGATCTTCAGCTCCTTTTGAAAGACAATTTTCCAGAGCTGCTCTGAATGTGACAAAATCCGACAATAGATTAGACAAAATTTAATTTATTTCGTTTTATAGTGATTTTATTTTTTTGTTCATTTTGAAATAATTGATATTTTGGTTTTGGTAAGTTTTTTAATGAATGTGTTTTTTGCAAGTTTCCTTCTCAATTCATCATTTTTTATTGATGTGCACACTTCACAATAAAACTGCTAAAAATCAAGTCGCTTGATAGAATGTACCGAGTTTTGAAGTACCTAAGTACTTGATAATGAAAAACTACTTCTTGACTTGAACTCATAGAATAAAATATGTGGTCTCCAAGGACACAATTGGCACATGAATGAACGAGTGCTCAAAAGTTCCTGAGTCCACGTTGGTTTTTTCCTATAGGTAGTTTTTTTTCGATTTTTGGATTATACTTATTCCAAAACTTGAAAATTCCTGGAGAATTTCCAATTTCTTCTTCCTCACACGATTCATAATGTGCTACAATAATTTAACTCAAATAATTTGTTGATTTACACTCGAAGTGATATATAATTACCTAGTATTGAATTGGAGAAGATATTGCAGCTACCCAGTTCGATAACCTGAGAAAATTCCATAAAACAAATGAATATGACATATACTGGGTGTTCTATTAGTATACAAATACATTCAATCGCTTCGACATGATTCGATACCAATCCTTTTGAACTTACCGAAAACGTTTTCAGGTAGTTATACGACCCCGAAGGAAAAAAAATTCCAGATCGATTTTACAGTTAAGAAGAGGCTACCGACCAATACGTTCATTTATATTCAGGAATTGATTGACTCGATGTACCACAACACCCTCATCACCGTCTGAATGCTAAATGAATAATATTTCATTTTGTCGGCACCTTTATTGAGACATTCGTGTACATTAAGGAGACCAAGGATTTACGATAACCCATTGAATAACTTATAGGATACACTTAAAATTATGAGAAGATTACCTAGGTCTTTTAGCATCTGTAAAAATCGAGCCGGCTTCGGTTGGACCCAGGATCGTATTTTGGTATTCATATTCACTCCAACTAATAGCTTTCAGGATCCTCGAATTGAAATTTCCACAACGCACTAGCTAATGTCTGTGAAAAGTTTGGGCAATTCGAATATAACTATGCCAATCGCTACATATTGAATTGAAATGTGGAGAAAATATGTAGGTATTGTTTTCCTACGCTTGTGCTAAGGTTTAGGGTGTTACAATGACACCCAAATTACCACCATGTGTGAATTTTATGACAAGAATGGTCTCAAACGATTAGGTGAGGATGACTGGTTAATAGTTCAATATTAAAGTCAATTATATCAGAACAACTTTAGAATCCTCATCATTCTTTGTTGCTCTTTCATTAAAATCAGGTGAGATACGTTATTAAACCGTATTACATGAACATTTGTTTCACTATTCTGGAACTTATTTCGGTATTTTTTCAATTATTGAGAAAATATAAGTATGACATAGGAATACTTTTACCTCTCGCCCATTTACGAACTCTGGTGATAATTTCAAGTCCCTATATCTGTTCAAACTCCGACTATTATTGACAGTTGGCTGGAGAGCTTACAAAAATAATTACAATCACTATCAAATTCAATAGTTTCAAGTTTTCAAATCTGCCAGTAGTCTTTAATGAAAACAAATAATTTTTATAATTTCTGTTAATACTACCAAATATATGGTGTTAACAATTTGGAGATTACTTTGTGTTCATCATCAGGCATTGAAGATTTTACAAATTGTATATAATCATTCAGATACATAAATGATAATAAGAAAAATAAATTTAAAATGGAGAACACATTGCATCATTTTTTAATTTGGCTTTCATTGATTCTTCCAACTACCAGCATAATGATTCCTCCTATATCTCTTTCCCGCAATCTCTGGCTATTCTTGAAATAACTGAAGACGATATACTCAGACCCCTCAGAAAATGCAAGGCAAATATGACTTCGGGTCCAGATGGGATTCCATCTTTCCTGTTGAGAGACTGCTCAATTATTCTGCCTAGATCTTTGACCCTTATTTTTAGACTATCTCTTTCTATGCACTGTTCCCCTATAATTTGGAGGGAGTGTAGAATCAGCCCTGTTAAAAAAAAAATGACAAGAATATGGTCAAAAATTATAGACCGATTGTTATTCTGAGCAACTTCAGTATTCAAAAGATTACTCTATAATATTGTTTACGCTCAAGTGAATTGTCGAATCTCGGATTTTCAACATGGATTCATAAAGGGTCGCTCAACCATCACGAACCTAACGTGTATAACTCAGTACAACACTTCTGCTTTAGATGATCCTTCTCATGTTAATGTAATTTATACAGATTTCTCTAAAGCGTTGGACCGATTGGACCATGGTATACTTCTAACGAATAGGCTACTTTGGGTTCGATGTTAGGTTTACAGATCAGATGAATTCGTTGCGTCTTCTGATGTTCCCCAGGGATCTATATTGGGTCCACTACTATTTATAGTCTTCATATGATATTTGTTCACATTTTATGTTCCCAAACTTTGCTTTATGTTGATGATTGCATGTTGTTCCGTCGAATTCAGTATATTGATGATTGCTAAGATCTCCAGGGTGACATAGATGGGCTTAAAAATTGGTGTTGCAAAAAAGTGTTTCCTCTTAACATTCTTAAGTGTAATATAGTTACAGATGAGTCGTTCACTATAGACATCTTAGCTTTCTGTTCAATCGGACTCTAGGTTTCATCATAAGAAATTCAGGATGGTTCCGGGATACAGGGACATATTTTGTTTTATTCAATGCGCTTTTGAGGTCAAAAGTTTGAGTATGGATGCGTAGTTTGGAACCCTGGGTATAATGTACACATCAGAGGTTTAGAAAATATACAGAGACTATTCTTGAAGTAAGTTAGTTTTAGACTCGATGGTATTTATCCTAACCGTGGTGTACTACATAATCAGTTGTTGAGTGGATTGCAAGTTGATTCTCTAGAGCGGCGTCGTACCTACTTAGGTATACTATTTCTTTTTGATCTAGCTATTTTTTGACTTTTGACTCTTAGAAATATATTTCACTCTATAATCGACTGTACCTTTTTGCTATCACTAGTTGATCTATATGTTCCTAGACTGCCTGTACGAAGCCTAACTACATTTTATCTACCTTCTCCACGCTCTAACATCCTTCTTTTTTCGCCTCCGTATCGTATATGTTCATCCAGGATATTGTTGATATTTTTCATTGTAATCAATCTAAAATAAGAAGGGCTGTGAGCTTTTTTTGCAATGAGTTTTTTTTTTGTTCAAGCCTGGCTCCATTTAATTTGTTTTGGATTTTATTTATGTTCTTCGTTTTCACTGTATAACTTTTTAGTTTCAATTCTTGTATATTTATTTTCCCATTCTGTAATTGGCCTTGGCTGTAGAATAAATAGATAAACACTTTTTTTGGCCGTTATGCAATATGAAAAAGATATTCATCGTATTCAAACAATACCTAAAATCCTCGACATTTTGCATGACGGTAAAAAAGAAGTTTTCATTTTTGCCATATTGTATAGCCTTCTTTAGTTTTCTTATGATCTTTTTAGCTGGAAACTCAAAAGTACTCCGCTCCATTTGTACCATATGTCTGATGATAAACTTGAAATAAGTTCAAAATTGCACCGTTACACAATATAAGCTCCAAATTTTTAATGCCATATATTTGGTAGTAAGATCATTAAAGTTATGAAATTGTTTCATTCATTATCAGCTACCAATTAGTATTGTTTTCTTTCACCTAAGATATGAATACCTCATATAATGAGCTTAAAATACGGTCGACAAAATTTTATAACCACCAGGCAGTGTCCAGAAGGTTGATTGGTTTTAATTTCTTGATTCCCAAAAAGACCCAACAGATTCTGCATCGAAGGAAGCTGTCAGACCGATATGGCCGTATAAGTCAAACCGTAATAATATCACCAGCCTTTTGTGCGGCAATAAACAGTTTTACGCACCGAAATTTGAATAACCCTAAATCAAGGGAATTAACTCTGCGCAGGTTGTAAATCTTTATCGGAATAAAATTGCTTTAGTGAAGCCATAAAGTCCGAAAAATGGTTTACCCAAATTTTAAAGGCAAATCGAGCTATCATTTATATTACCTTGAGTAGTTAAAACTCTCTGTCCCCTCAGCTGGAGGTCCCTTACATCCGCAGGTCCGTATTTTGTGTATAGATCAATGGGAAATTTCGTTTTGGAAAATTTACAAACGGCATAGTTGATTTATTGTGTCTATGGTTTAACGTCAGTGATCGAAGAAAAATGACGTTGCAAAACTGTCAAATTATTGGTTTACTGCTTACAAAATCATTTATAGGTATACTGGAAGATAAATTATGATGCATTCATATAATTCTTATTGTGAAAAACTGTAAATATAGCCGATGAAAATTGAATAAAAAAACAAAATCATGCAGTATCAGAATAAATACATCGGCAACATAGCCAAGGGTTGGAAAAAATATTAACTTTAGAAATTTCGCAGTTGAGTGTGCGTAAATTAATACATTGGATTCGCCATCAATAAAGTCATGCCATTGCTGAAATAAATATAGTATAAACAGTGGTGAATGCCTTTTACAATTAAATGCGCCAGGTACATGGTACATGAGTACAGTAGAAGAATTTTAATTATTTCAATTTTTTTGTAACTTCTCCTCAGAAGGGAGGAAGATATGTATTGCTTTGCTACATTTTAGTTTATTATCTTCAATAATGAATCTTTCCATTCGTTTTTTCCTTATTATCTGTTTGATTTGCTAAGTCCAAAAAAACGTATAAATTTTTTTGCACGATCGAGTTTGTTGATACCTTGGCAACTTTCAGTTGCCAAAACGGTCTTGTTTATTGTCTTACTAAAGAGTCGGTAAAGAATTTTACTTATATATACTCCAAACATAATAAATGATGTTATATCAAATTAATATTAATTTAATGACGAGAATGTCAAATGGGGTATTTTACAACACTAGTGGGATAAACTGGAAACGTCAAAGTTACATATGTAACGTATGAAACGTATTCGTCATAGCTTACTAACTGGATCTTCATAAAAATTGGGATTGTTCAATTTTTTTTCTTTAAATCAGTAGCAGATACATCAAAAGTACAAGAAACCATAAAGTGTAGTACTGGACCAAAGTTTCTTTTCACATTTTTCTAACTACCAGTGGTCCACCAAAATGAAAAATTTCGGAGGAAAGAAGCAGGCATTTTTCCAGAAATATTACCCTGTAGATTTGCATTCAAAACTTACATATCACATGATAAGAACTTCAAATTGGAACATCTATGTTAAGTTTAAGTTAAATATCTTGTGAAGGAAATGAGCTATGAGAACGAAAAAAAAACACTTTAACACCCTGTATTCATGAACTTTTTTTACTTGGTACAGCGTTACATACCTCAGAGAAATAAATATAGATAGCGGGAGAATATCTCATTTTTAATAAGCAAATTTTGTCCCCAACATGAACTATCAAATTTGACATGAAGCGCGCGGAAATGAAAACATATCAGTGATACGATATTTCACTCAATTCGCGAGTTTCTTCACAAAGAACGCACTTCTTATGTCCCATAGTGAATCAACGTTTCACATCAACTCAAAATATATTGAGATGAATACCTAAATATATCAGAAATGCAGAAAGGAAACTTCAAGTGCGCCAAACGACGTGAAACAACGGATGACACTAGGAGAGCAATAGTTGCCAAACCTTGGATTTCAGCAGATACATACAGAAAATAATAAATATTCTACATACTATAAATTCGACAATTAGGAAAAATATCAGGTTCCAAATATTCAAATTTCCATATTTGATTGAGAATCGCCCAAATAAATATACATATTTCATAATGATATACATATATCATAATGATTAAGTAAAATTGTGGATTTGAAAATATAGCACAATCCGACAACGTAATCTTACCATGTTGGGGACATGTAAAATTGCGCATACTTCCTCTATGTTCATTACTCTATACCCAATATCGATCATTCAAAGCATCGATACAGGGACCGTATTCTCGACAAGTGATCTTTCAAAACGTATACGTTCTTTCAGTGCTAAGAACACTGAATGAACGAACGTATATGTTTTGAAAGATCACTTGTCGAGAATACGGTCCCAGCTGAGATGTCTAAAAACATGGTGTATGCACTCGTCAATTTGAATGACATTCCACCAAATTGAGAAGATTAGTTTTATTTAGTGGCGGCGCCGCAATGTCACACTTGTCATTTCAATCATTTTTCCATTGATTTTGATTTAAATTTGATTGATGTATCATGTATCAAATCAACAGATGAACTCCAAGGATCAGTTTCCTATGTGAAATAAACGTTTGTAATATGTATTTTATTAACTTCTCGTTATAAGAAAAATGTACAGAAATGTACTGTGGTGAAAAAAAAAATAAAATCCACTAATGAAAGGAAATATACGATAGCACTGAAGGTTTTCAAAATTTTTTTCATGTAAGGCCCTAATCTAAGAAAACCAAGAGGTAACTGAATTTTAATGAACTAGTTGGTTTTATATTATATTTTGTATAATTTAATGTGCATCGTGTCCGAAGAAAAGTGCAAGGAATGATCATCTTGTGAAAATTTGTATTTCTTCCAAGAAGAAAACAGTGAAAAGTCATCTCCATTTGGTACATCTGCAGAGAAATATTCACAAAACGTTTACTACAATAAATTCATATATTTGAAATTACAAGAATCTGTCATAATTTGTTGTTATCACTACCTACAGTTGACTTAACGAAGCTTAATTAATATTCTCAAAATTGGCAAAACAAAATCTAATCAGTGCATTCACCAGGTTCTTAGACATCTTAGATACACCATCTAAAACTTGGCCTCTCCGTTCCTTCTGCCATCCACAACCAAGCAGACTGACAGGACCAGAACACGTTAGAACGAGCGCATTACAGCACGTCCCCAAAATACCATTGCTTCATTTCTGGACCTAAACATCGCGAAAAAAAACCAATCGGACTATCCATTCAACGAGCACAAATTCCGAACACGTCCCCGATGCGCTCTGTAACCTCCGGGCCTCGTTAGTTTTGGCCCCTTTTTTCGGTGGCGCTACCTTTTTTACCGGATCTCGAATTCTGCCCGTTAGACAAGACGGTATGTGGACATCAGAAGGGGATCACAAGATAAAAATGTGTCGACTGACGATGTGGCATTTTGTGAAACAGATACGGGGTACTTGTACGGACATTCTTGAGATATTCGATCTGGAAAATGAGTCGGGTCGAGAGGCAGTGCCGTGGTCTACCGGGAGGGAGTAGACGGGTATCCACTCTGTTTAATTGTTTCCCTATTGAAATATCACTATTCATAAGTATTTCATGGAGAAGAAAACTCGTCACACATAGGTTCCATTATTATATTAATAATTTGTCCCTACTGAAATGTATTTAACGATCTATTTTCAAAATGCATATATTATTATTATAAGGGGTATTTAGAATCGGAGTTATGGTAATTTGGGATTGAGTTGGTGGTTTATTGTTTCCGTTGCAGACGGAGTAAGATGAACGAAAAATTGAGATACAAGCTTGTTTTTGTTCGACCACCAATGTAATAAGACATTGCAATGAAAAATTAGGAAAGCACTGACGTTGAGTCAAGAGCTTTTTAGTTTTTCCCTTCATGTTTATAGGGTGTTCCTTAATTGCAGGTACAAACGAAAACCTAATCTTTCATTATGTGATATCCTAATTTTGTAAACTAATCTACACGGTGATATTTTTTTCCGTGTCTGCTTCTTTTCTCCAGAACTTTTTTTGTTGGTGGACCACTGTTCAGAAAAATGTAAAAAGAAACTTTGGTCCAGTACCACACTTTTTGTTTTCTTGTAGTTTTGTCGTATACACCAATTTTGAGGAAAAAATTTCAAACAATTCTGTTAATCCCCAAGAAAATCCAAATTATACAGTTAGTAAGTTGTGATAAATAAATTAATTATAAGTTTTGGAATTTATTTACCCGATCTGTAGCTAAAATTGATAAAGAGTCGATAAACTGGTAGGTATAATCATTACAAAAATATTGAGACTACAAGAAGCACCCTGTATGTCGAAAACAAAGCGTTTGCGGGCTCATGTTTGGGAGATAATTTCTTAAAATTATCCAAAGGCATCTTTTAAACAAACTACTTGACTTGAAATCAAGTCAAGTTAAGTTTAAGTAGTAGTTTTTCATGTCAAGTCAAAGATTTATTAATCAAGTATTTGAAAAATCAAGTACATTCTCTCATGCTACTTGATTTTCAGCAGGTTCATTGTATAGTATGCACATCAATAAAAAAATGATGAAATGAGAAAGGAACTTGCAAAAAAAACTTTTATTCATTAAAATTGAAAAATGAAAGAACGAACTATTTTAAAATGGAAACACAAAAAAAATATATAAAACATAAGAAAATATTTAAAAAAAATGTTTCTCCTTATTGGGAAACCTCAAAGCGTTGTTTCATTACATCATTTTTCATCCAGGCTCTAAGATTTAAGGGGCATCTTATTCATTTTTTGCCTAATTTATTGCTAGTTTTTGTAAAAGTCAGAGCAGCTCTGGAAAATTGTCAACCAACAGGAGCTGAAGATGCTGAGGTTGATGAACAATCATTGGCCATTTTAGCTGAGTTGGGAAAAGCGTTTTCATGCCTCTGTCACCATTCTAAAATATCTCTAAGACTATCAGTCAGGAATTGGCTATTTCATAACGCCAAGCCATTTCATTTGCTTGATTCACAGGAGATTTCTCGAATAAACTTTGTTGATTAATGTCAAACTCACTGTACTTATCCTTCGAACAAAATTATTTTGTGCACACGAGCTTGCAGAAATATTTGCCTGTGACTTCCGCGACTCAAGCTCATGTAATTTCAAGTAGCTTGATATCAAGTCAAGCAATAAATAATCCAAATCAGGTAAGTCAAGTGTCAAGTATTTAATTTGTCACGAGCTTGTATTTCAAGGCACTTGAATTGGTTAATATATCAAGCTACTCTACTTGAAAAATCCCTATATCAACTAGTGCGATTTCCAGACCTTATGTTGGACAAGTTAGAGGCGAAGCTATGGAAACTCAAAGTTGCATTCTACACTGCTGCTCAACAAAATTGGTAAATTTCGATATAATATTTCATCCGGGCTAAGCTTCAGGTCTTTATGCACGTGACACTCAAAAATTGGTTGAATGCTCATAACATACCTTTTGTGCTGAATAATGAGAATTTCCCCAAATCAACCCAAAGTTCGGCCAATTCAAGTTTTCTGGGTAATTTTATACAGAAAAGTATATAATGGAGGATGAGAAGTGGAAAAGAAGACACAATTAAGATTGTGGAATATTAGTACAATTTGGAGGATTGATATTCGAATGGTCCAAGGCTTGATGAGAGATGTAGGTACCCAGAAGACTGCATATTATTGAAGACCATGGACCTTCAATTATCTTGATATTCTGGAAAAATGCCGCAAAACGTAAAACCATGTTGTCCTTTCAAAATTTTATGAAGAAATGTATGTTTGAATACCAAACCTTTTGACACATACGTTATCTTGATAGTACCTATTGATACAATCTGTGAAAGTCTCTTTAATGTATTATTACTATACTCAGTGTCCCATAACTTCAAAAATACCTTTGTCGACTCCTCGATTCTCACTCCACACGAACCCCAACCTCACGTGATACCCAAAATTCAAGCTCCATTCCGAGACGTTTTTTCGCCGCCCAGAGCTGTCACTTCTGACAGATTTCCGAAACGGACGCGCGGCGCCACTGAAGCGAGCAGAACAGCGAAAAACCCGCGGCGTTCTGGACCGAAAGGTAACACATGTAAAACGTGGGCGAATTCAAAACTGTCGGCGCCCCGATCCATATTTTTTATTGCTTTTTAACATGGGAATCCACACGGCAAAAAATGACCAATAGCCTCTTCTACCTGATGGTAAGTCGGCCCGTCGTCCAAAAAGAGCCTGGGCTGCAGAGGAACGAAACGCTATTCATTCAGTATGTGGTGTGTTACATTTGAGCTGGTTCGGGATTGTGTTATCACTTCTGAACATCACGGGGGTCGAGGAATGCCAACTGGGCAAGGGGTTGGAAGGAGGAATCGGTCATCCAAATATGTGAAGATGGGGTTTGGATATTGTTTTGAAGAATGAACACTACACCTTTTCCAATTGTTATTCGAAAAATCAATGTTCAATTTCAGAAAAAGGAACATGTATTTCAGAATAGAAAAGTAGACCTAATTCAGAAAAGAAAAATTTCAGAAATACGAAATTGAAATTCAGATTAGGAAGTTTGAATTCGGAGAAACAAAATATCAATTCAGAATATGGAATTGAATATCAGAAACACAAAATTATATTTCAGAAAAGGAAAATTGTATTTCAGGAGTTTTCGATTCAATTTCAGATAATGTAATATGTAATCCAGACCAGTACCGAATTTAAGGTATGAGGAAATATGCAACACAAGCATTACATGAAGGGTGTTTTTTTTCGAGGTATATAACTTTAAGTTGACATTACTGTTCAAGGTGGCAACCGATTTAACAGCTGTCAAGTGATTTATTCTCAGTTTGGTTTGGCAATTCATCATGAATAGACTCACGCCCGAAAAACGCTTTCAAATAGTGCAATTTTATTTCGAAAATAATGGTTCTGTGTTCTCGATTTTCATAAGCGAATTTTGTTTAGCGGTGAAGCGCGCTTCTGGTTGAATGGCTACGTCAACAAACAAAACTGCCGCATTTGGAGTGAAGCTAATCCTCAAGTGTATGTCGAAACACCGTTACATCCAGAAAAACTGACTGATTGGTGCGCTTTATGGGCTGGTGGAATCATTGGTCCGTACTTCTTCAAAAACGATGATGGCCAGAACGTTACAGTCAATGGTGATCGGTATAGAGCCATGATTACTAACTTTTTCACTCCTAAATTGCACAACCATGATGTCTAGGAGCTGTGGTTCCAACAAGACGGCGCAACATGTCACACAGCTCGTGCCACAATCGATTTATTGAAAGACACGTTTGGTGACCGCCTAATTTCACGTTTTGGACCTGTGAATTGGACTCCAAGATCTTGTGATTTAACACCGCTAGACTACTTTCTGTGGGGCTATGTAAAGTCATTGGTCTATGCGGATAAGCCACAAACCCTTGACCATTCGGAAGACAACATTTGCCGTGTTATTGTCGATATACGGTCACAAATGTTGGAAAAAGTCATCGAAAATTGGACGTCCAGATTGGACTACATCCGAGCCAGCCGTGGCGGTCATATGCCAGATATCATATTTAAAATGTAATGCCACAAGATTATATATCGGATAAATAAAATTCATGTGAATCGATAATCATAATCCATCGTTGTTTTATTGCAATTTAAAGTTCTATAGCTCTAAAAAAATCACCTTTTAGATATGGCTACCAGAGTATTTGGTATCGAAGTATACGAAAAAGCCGATGAACTTGCGAAAAGAAAATAATGGTTAACACTTGTTGGTCATGAGCCTTTTTGTGGCCTTTGTGGAAAAGATCAATATAAGGCAGTGGTCCAACAATAGGAGTGGGACAATAGAAAAACCCTCTGGAAGAAGGTCTTGCCAAGGCAAAGAAATTTGTGGTGCGTTCACCGATCTATACCAGGAAGCTCTTAAAGCTTCCACGAGCTGAACTTTGGCTGATAGTGGATCTACTGATAGGACACTGTCGGTGCAAAGACCTTATGTACCGCTTGGGTAAGTCAGCAGATGAGATTTGCAGACTCTGTGGAAAGGAAGTAGAAACAGGAAACACATAGAGTGCAAATGTCCGGGGTTGACATTTGCAACTCTTGGATTGGGGTTGGAAAAGTCAGTTCTGGATACTCACGAAGTAATAGTCGTTA
Organism: Harmonia axyridis; assembly: GCF_914767665.1. NCBI lineage: Eukaryota > Metazoa > Arthropoda > Insecta > Coleoptera > Coccinellidae > Harmonia > Harmonia axyridis. Next base: position 72,393,631 of record NC_059501.1, read on the forward strand.
ACACTATCGACGTCCTCCCAGGCGCGGATCCACGGGGGGGGAACTGGGGGAACGTTCCCCCCCCCAAATGGCCAGGGCACCTCTTAAATTTTGCCGGCCCTCCTAGAATTTGACATACTAAGGCTCGAATAATTACAAGATCTTCAAGAATTTCACCTTCAATACATTTTTAATACCCATTTTAATGAACGGCAAAAAAAATGACTTCCCAAAATGGCGGAACTGTCTGGGATCCACATTTTGAGTATCTAAAAGTTCCCCCCCCAAAAGTGGGGCCTGGATCCGCGCCTGCGTCCTCCTGCGGTTTGTATGAATATCTAGGGTTAAAAACATTAGATCAATTTGGATGCAGTTCTCAGAAGGCTAAAAGAGCGGCAACGAGTAATAAGAATAATAATAGATATAGACTGCCTCGGTAGTGCAGTGGACAGAGATGTCGACTGTGGTGCCGAAGGTACCGGGTTCGAATCCTGGCTAGGTCATGGATGTTGTACATATCCGGTGATGGTTAGGTTAGAGGCTAATGACCATAGCAGTCGATGCCTTCAACGAAAGTAAAAAAATTAAAAATAACAGATATAGTCCAGTAGACAAATACAAAGAAGGGTGGGTCTACGTCTACTGGAAAAAATGTCGAACTTCTACCGGTTGTTCGGGGGTGTTGTGGGATGACACTTTCAAATTATCCAACACGGAACCTCAACATTTCCGGACTTTTTTCAGTTTTTTACTTATAACTTTTAATCTAAGTAGTTTTTGACCAAAACGTTCATTTTTAAAGTTGTAGAGCATTAAATTTTCTAAAATTTTTGTATCCACAAACTTTTTCGTAAACCTAATATCAATGGAGATACAGTCGATAAAAATTATAGTCCAGTAGACAAAGCAAAAAACGTGGGGTCTGCTGGAAAAAATTCTGAAACTTCTACAGATTGTTCGGGGATGTTCTGGGATGACTTTGTCAAGTTATCCAACACGAGGACCCTGCGCTAACTTGAGGAGGGCCGAAGAACCTCAACATTTCCGGACTTATTTTGATGTTGCTATCATCACAAAATCAAACCTTAAGTTCTGGTAACATTTTTAAAATCTTATTTTGAGCACGATACCTGGGAATAAAAAAGCAGGCAAAATGGTTGTTACAAGAATTACATAAAATTTATACATGTTCTTCCATTATCAAAATCCAAAAAATAACTTCTAATATCTACATCTTAAAACATTGGACCACTCTCATTCAGAGATAAAACGAAGAAACCGTTGTCCAGTTGACCATCACCCAATATCAATAATGGTACCTATCGTGACCAAAGGGGCACTTGTTAGCATATAAACAAGATTCCCTCGTGTAGGTACAAGAACAAGACCACAGATTATTCGGCTAATCTTGAGAACGAGATATATGTAATGCTGCTGACAGATTCTTCCTTTTATTTCGAATTTGTTCGGGAATTTTTTTTTGTTCAACATGGTATCCAGGTATTTCTGCACAAAGAAGAAAACGACATCCAGATCGGAACACTTTTCTTCCGAAATGATTGATTCAATGGCCATAGAACACTCTTTTCAGTCAAATGAAATAGAAGAGAAATAATTTCAATTGTTGAAATAGTATGGATTCAGAAATCAAATCATTTTTTGATTCTATTTATTGCATTCTGATCATTTTTTTTTGCCCTCGAGTTTCTGTGTTTTCCGGAAGTCGCAGAGTACTCCACACAGGAAATTGCTGTTTTTCCTCATTTAAAGTTCTTCCTCAATAACTCTTAAAGTATTCATAATAGGTATATAATTTGCTTCAGTACCCACCATTTTATGAGTAGAATTGACTCCAATAATAAAAGATATAGATTCTACTTTAAAAATCTCGAGTTTTGATGAATTTGAGTTGTCCAAGTTCGAGATATTCTGTATATTATTAGTCCAAACCTTCATCAGTCTTATAATACTACGTATTAACAGAACCGGGAATGAAAATTTTTTTTTGAAAAAACCTTTTTCTGCGGAAATGTTCAAATAAATGAGTCCTCGTCGACATCATCTTTTTATAAGAATCCCATTAACTCATGAACCGTTGAGTTATTATTCAAGGTATGGCATATTGCTGAAATTTTCATCGAAAAAGCTATCTGATGATGCAATAATATACTGGGTGTGCCATTAAAAATAAGGAAGTAGTAGTAGTATATATATCCGGTATAACCGGAAGTTGTAGAGAGCTGAAAATATTTTAGGGAGAAAGATCATTGTCTCAAATCTGAATATGCAATTTTCCAGACTAAGTTTTCCATAAACGTCTTATAGATCATCGCGGTGAATCCTTCTGTATAATATTTTCATTTTATGTCGATATTTTTTACAAAGGGAAGTGAATGTGAAAATTTTATACCATTAATTGTAGAAATGTGCCGTTTCTTCAATCAGCCGGTTACAAATACTGAGAATTTTGTTCTTATGACGTCAATGCAAAGACGAGCCATCAGGTGTTCAGAAATCAAAAAACAGTTTGACGAAAACACAGAAAGGTTATTACTTACGTCAAAGTTTTCCTCAAAACTTGGTCATTTAGGCTGAGTTATGTGCCCAATATATCGACAAAAACACCTGTGCTGAAACCAGAAGTGTGAGTTTTAATATCGTCTATCGTAAACATGCCGAAGGTTCTTCAATGAAATTTGAATTTAAATAACAACTGGGAAGATCTAGACAGCCGACAACTTTCTTAATTCACTGTTTCATCATCAAAATAAACAATAACGTAGAAACATTTTAAAGTTTATTCGTGAATATTCGATTAAGGCGTTCGAAATCAATGGAATGGAAGAATATTAATCCTACCTATTCCCCTACTCCTTTCACTAATTATCTAACAGGCCACTTGAACAGTCCCGGGTCTACCATAGTTGCACACATTTTTTTGCAAAATTCGATTTTATTATTCAACATAGTTGCCTTCGAGGGCGATACAGCGATTGAAGCGATCTTCCAACTTTTCGATACCAATTTTGTAGTACGATTTGTCTTTCGCTTCAAAATAGGCCTCAATTTCGGCGATTACTTCTTCATTGGCACTAAATTTCTTTCCAGCGAGCATTCTTTTTAGGTCTGAGATCAGGAAAAAGTCACTGGAAGCCAGATCTGGCAAATACGGTGGATGCAGAAGCAATTCGAAGCCCAATTCATGCAATTTTACCATTGTTTTCATTGACTTGTGATACGGCGCTGTCTTTTTCGAATGTGGCCGTTTTTTAACGATTTCATCCTTTAAACGCTATATAATAATCGCTGTTGGTGGTCTGGCCCTTTTGGAGGTAATCAATGAATATTATACCTTGCGCATCCCAGAATACTGATTCCATAACCTTGCCAGCTGACTGTTGTGTTTTTCCTCGCTTCAGATTCAGTTCATCGTGTGCAGTCCAGTCAGCTGACTGTCGATTGGACTCCGGAATGAAATGATGGAGCCATGTTTAATCCATTGTCACATATCGACGCAAAAATTCAGGTTTATTGCACTTAAACAACTTCAAACACTGCTCAAAATCATTAACACTTTGTTGCTTTCAATCGATTGTGAGCTCGCGCGGCACACATTTTGCACACAGCTTTCTAATGTACAAATATTCGTGAATGATATGATGTACACGTTCCGATGATATCTTCCCAATGTCTGCTATCTCGATCAAATTCACTTTACGGTTATTCGAAATTATTTTGTGAACTTTTTTGATTTTTTGGTCGATGACAGCCTTCCACTGCCTTCGCCGTCTTCGGTGTTCATTTCACCACGTTTAAACTTAGCATACCAATCAATGATGCTTGATTTTCCTGGTGCAGACCCTGGACACTCTTCATCAAGCCAAGATTTTGCTTCAACTGTATTTTTTCCCTTCAAAAATCAATATTTTATCAGCACCATTATTATTTTTTTTCAATATCTCACAAACTTATGGTCGGACTGATGTCAAATTTTGACACCTATCATATCATTTGAAGGTTGGTACTGACTGAAAATCATATGGATTTAATACTAGCACCGGTATCTGAGCATCAGACCGGGGACTTTTCAATTGGCCTAATAATATACAGAGTGTCCCAAATTCGTAGGTTTTACGGGTTTTTTCAGTTGTGAGTAGAGATATAGAAGTTTTCCCGAGACCGTACTTTTTTTTGACAGAACCAAAGATAACACAAAGATTGGTGATTTGTAATAAGAAATATCTCTACTTTCGTTTTAAACTGAGCTGTCACGTGATGGTGGTGGTGGTGAAATTTTCCGTATTTTATGGATGTCTGTGACTGAAGATGAAAGCTGTAGATATTGAAGATATCCGCAATAATAATAACCATCAAATATCCTTCGGAACGACATCCTTGATTGAGATTCATGATTCATTCATAACATTCATCGCCATATTAGTATAATGAGATCATATACTCACAAGGTATTGTAATTAACCGAAATAACCCAGGTATTCCCGATTCATTTGTTTGATTACAGCATAATAGAGCGTGAATTCAGAGAAAATACCTTGTTTTTCTCGGAAATCGTGAGTTTTTATCATTAGCCAAGAATGACTAGTGAAATACGAATGTTGTTGTTCAATTACACTGATTTGTTTAGTGAAAAATAATTATCACGTACAAGTGTTTTTCATCCTTGAGAAGGATAAACTATTTGAATTTATCCCACCGATGTCGGAACAGATTCAAATATGTATAATTATAACAAAATTGCTGACTAAGGTCCTTATTGATATTTCTATTTATAGTGAGATATAATTTCTAATTAGTTGACGATTTCACATTTTACTACTATTCTAGGAACTTTCCGAATATTCCTAATCGATCTCATCATTTCAATTATATTTTTTCTGAGTAGAAAAGAAAAGAAGTAAACTCTATTTGTATAGCTAGTAAAAAATTCTTACAGTTCAGGAGTATGTATAGAATTTTCCAATGCAATTAAAATGAAAGGGTATATACTTCAACAACAGTTTAAAAACAGTTTAATCAAAATCAGTGCTCATTTGAGAATCCTGAGAGAAATTTAGATAAATTGAATCAGTATTCATCGTATTGTAGACCAGACGAATCATCTGTTCAGCGAACGAACGCTCGAAAAGAAACCATTTTTCAAGGAAACTTAAGTGTAGATGAGTGCTGCTTATTTTTGTTGAAGGGTTTCCTATTTGCCAATAGGAATTTAGAAATTTAAGATTGTAATGTAGTATTTTGTGACACATTTCGTTCGATTTGTTCGTAGTTAGATTTAAGAATGTCCGTCCAGTTGTAAACATGATGACTCCCGACCAAAGAGATCTAGAAACTTGAAACTTTCACGGTAGGCTTTAATCGAATATCACGGTTGAGTTCGTTAAAGGGCATAATCCTACTAGGGGTTCCGTAAATATTGACGTTCGAAATTTTGTTCTCCTGATAATTTTATAACTGAAGGTTTGATCGAGATGAAATTTTGAATTTATATGTAAATTTCCATTTTCAAGCTTTGTGCAAAATTTCTAGCTAAATCAAGTTAATCAAGCATCATTAGAATTCAAGACAATTCAAGAAAAATATCGGAAAAGAAACAACCAATATTTTTGTGATGCCATTCACAATCAGGTTAAAATTTTTCGTGTGAAGTAGAAACATAATTACAATCATAGGAAATTCAAGCAGAATATGAGAAAAACACCCACTATTTGATAAGTAACAACAGATCCGTACTAGATTTTTCATGGATGCATATATAGAAAAAAAACATTTGTAATAGAAATATCATTTATCACCTACGTTCGTTAGAGCAAACAGCATTTTTCTTCATATCATTAATAATAAACTATACCGAAAAATAGTATACTTATAGGATGTTTTTCTTCAAGATTCAACATCAAAATGACTTTATTCAGGGTCGACTTGATTTTTACCAATTTTTTTTTATTGTTCTATCGAGGCAATAGATACTAGTCAAAGAAGTCTTTTCAATCAAATCCATCTTTATTCAAAAATGTTATGCAGAAACAAAACTTTCACAAATTTCAGAAACCATATCCGAAACTATTGATTTTCTATTTTTTGTACTAGCCGGGTGCTAAATAAATTTTATTATTATTATATAACTAAGTGAATAAGAATACCGATATCGAGGTATTTTGGATCATCTCTCGTGAATTACCCTGTATTCTATACTCTACGATATAAAAAAAGCCACACCAAGACGGAATTATAAGTTGGCAGAAATATTTAAATATAGTGGAAGGTTGTTATTTATTACTATATCATTTCTAATTATCTGGTTACAATTGTGTATTATTTATATTTTTTTTTTGTATTTTTATTGTGTTTGTTGTTGTATTCTTCTTTGAGCTTTGACGCTGCAATTATGACTAGAGTAAAATCGACAGAAGTCGCTTTATTGGCTTACGTTACGAAAAGGAAGTTTTTCATTCAGACAAAATGCTAATCCTAAGCATGGGTTAGTTAAGAACGTCGTAGACGAGGAATTGGATGGACAAGACTGACAAATATGGTCCAGGCCCGCCATCTCCGATTAATATCATTAAGAGGCAGATTTTCGACCACAAGATTTATAGCTGGTCAATGTTTTTCAAACGAAGGGCGTGCTCTAAACCGATTTACAGTTTACCGTCAAATTAGAGCTTTTGGCTTAGATTGATCTTCACTGACGTATACCGATTCTGCTTAGGAATGCACGATGGTCACTTGATGGTCAGACGTGTACGTGCAGAACGTCACATATTGCAGTTATCGTTTGAGCGGCAAGTGCTCACACTGTAGGGTTAATGGTATGGAGTGCTATTTTTTATGAAAGCAGTTGGTATTCATCAAGGGCAATATGAACGTCAACAGATATATTGATGAAGTGGTAGAACCCTATATCCTTGCATTCCTTCAGGAGCTGAAGGACACGATTTCCCCTCATTTCAAGGACTAACGTCTTCCTCTGGTCTCCCAGATCTCCTTACCTTTCGCCTATGGAAGATGTATGTGTGACATAATGGGTAGCAGAGACATGAAGCTCTTAAGAATCGATTACAGATTGCCTGAATTAAAAAATTTCAGGAGAAACTCCTCCAGAAATAAGGAAGGTAGCAAAAAATATTGATTGTCACATAATGTCGAATGTTTTATTCGCATTAAAAATGGCTATTCCATTTCATCTAAAAATCCTAATCTAAAAATGTGTTCGTTCTTTCTTCAATAATCTACTGTTGAAATATATGTGCAAGTCATTGACTCACTCTGTATATCTTATCGAATAGTTGATTTGCAAAAGTTAATATGAACATATTAGACGTCATCAAAGGCAAAAAAAATTTAGACAAGCGGATATATTTGGTCTTGGTGGTCAAATTGTTGCGAATTGAATGTTGTTTGAGGTAATTATCTTTTTATGTCATGAGTCGTTGACGTTTAGGGTAAAAGCAAATGGAATTTCCGAATATTATCGTTATGGGGAACTTTGAGATATTGAAGGCTGCACAACGATCTCGTGATTCTCGTGTTCATTGAAAAACTCTTCGGATTCTACATAGATGTTTATTAGTACCTCGTCCTCACGGAATATGTCGATTTATTGGAAAATTGTGAAAGTTATTGTTTTTTTCAAACAACTGAAATATTTGTACAGTTAGCTAGTTGGTTTTAATTTCGATGGTAATATTCCGAATATTATTTTTTTTATACTTGCAAATTTAATAACACATTATCAGTTTAGACGATATTTCATTAATGATTTAACAACTAAACCAAACTTAAAACTCTTAAAAATAAAATTATCAAAGAAGGACTATGTAAGGCATAGTTATCGAACTTCAAGATGAACTTTTAGAATTTTTATCAAAAATGAATTCATACTTCCATTTACGACTGATTGACAGGGTATACAGAGTAAACGGACATGAAATCTGATAAGAAGACATCGAGCTGATGTTCTATGAAATTCTTGAAATTTTCCTGTTTGCATAACTTTTTTAATTATACATGAATCTGACTGAATGTTTGTTCTTTTTCATTTATTTTCATTTTAACTCACCTCGTTTCCAATACACAAGATGTTCTCTGAAATTTTCGAAAAATTCCTGTTTGCATAACTTTTTTAATAATACATGAATACGACTGAAAAATTGTTCTTTAACTACCATGTTTTACCTCAAACAAAATACAAATATCAGGTCCCACTAAATATGGTCATTTTGAAGTTCAACCTTGGGAAAAACATCCTGTATACTATTTTTCGCTATAGTTTCTATATTTTCGAATTTTCTTTTCGAAATTATCAATTCGTTACTAACTATGTATCTTATTTTTAAAAATTGTTTTGGTGTGGTATCTACATTTTGTAATTTCATCTGAATTTAAATTGGTAATGTTCAACTATCTACCTTTGTATTCTTCTTCAACTCAAGGTAACCTTTCGATGAAATATGAAGTAAAGTGCTGTTTTCTCACCGCCACAAAATTTCACAGTTTATCTACAAAAATTCTCTATTTCTAGCAATTACTACTAATTGAACATTCCAAGTTCAAATCCAACCATCGATTATCAGTAGGAATTATCTGTTGAAAAGTAGGTAATCCGTTTTTTGAGGAATTAGAAAAATTTTTTCTTGAAGGATAGAAAAGATTCTGTGCACAAAAAGGAATCAATACATTTTTCGTATTTTTCAGATATTCGGTATAATTTGGTAGTTGCTCATGTTATACACAGATATTACCCACTTTTTACTCAATGTTATTTTGTGCTTAATGGTCGTTGTTTATAGGCACCTCGATTCGTACCAATTCCTAGGGAATAATATTTCACACTCAGACCTTATTCTGACATTTTCAGATTGCATTAGAATATGTTCTATCAAAGAATTCGAAGTAGTTTTAGTGGCAATAGCAAACTGGGTCGAATATAGCTCCGTATCTATTTTGTAATGAAGTTTTGTTTTTTAATTCGTAAGGATAAATTTTTGCGAGGGTATCAGGCTTGAGTACAAAAAAAATTATCGATTCAGTGGATCGTTTTCTTGGTTCGAAAGTGTATCCTGGAAGCAAGCTTGTTCATCATTCAGCAAGTACAAGACCAAAAAGACCGGCTCTGAAAATTATATGGCAACTTTACGAACGCAGCGTAGTTTATATTGGAATATCCACCATATATCTTCAAATTATCTGTTGGAGATAAGTGTGAATGAAATAAAATATGATGACATATTGGAACGCATGGTTGCCAGTTCCAATTCTCCTACATGGATACTTTTGTTCGTAGAAGAACTTGTCTTTGGATCTATAGTTAAGATTTCATACTGTCTAGTCTAGGCCATCTAGGGTTTTTTATTTTGAGTTTGAGTTGCAGAGATTCACTTCTATTTTCAAAATCAAATATTCAAACTACGAAAAAAATTTCAACAGAATTCAGACTGTGAGCCATAAATACTAATTGTCATCAAATGGCCACATAGACAGCAATGAATTCATTTACCAAATTCCATGCATAACATGATCATAGTTTCCAAGAAAAGTTCTGTATCGTGTACTTAACTAGTTGAAAAAAATCGCATTAGTGCAGTTATAACAACAAATTTTTCTTGGAACTTTCACAGTTTACATTTCGGATAGAATATGGAATATAATAATTAAATGTTTGTATGTTACTCAAAACTTTTATTGAAGATTTTTTGTTGAGATTTTCATATTACCATTTTTTTCAGCCTTCATTGAGTTTCGAGGACACAGTTCGACGTATGGAACAACACATCAGGTAAAATGTGTGTATGGCTTTGCAATACAAGCGCAGTTTTCATTGGTGAAATTTGCAATCGGTAACATTTTGCATTCAAGTGGCAAAATATGGCTTTTAATTTTGGCCATTCAATGCTTAGGAATTTCGTAGCATAAACACATGACTTAATATTCCCACGAACAGAAATCGAAAGATGTCAAATCGTAAAAGTAAGGCAGTCCATTTTAATCATCCAAACGTTTAGATGGCATGACCAGAAAGAAACAGTCTAAAATTTTTCGCGGGAGGTATAACAACTAGCTCCGTCCTGATTAAAACTCTTGTAGAGAACTATCTCCCAATTGGTATATCATAGCACAAAAACATTTGCCATTCAGCGATGCTTCAATACCTGGTTTGTTCTAATTCAGCCTATAATGTTTTCTGCAACAGAGTACAATGCTCTATAGCTACAGCTATAAGTAGTCCCAAGTTGAGCAGTTTTGTCTTAATCGAGGTGAAAATGGGCTTCATCACTGCAGATGATTTTGTAAGCAAAATCACCATGCACTTCTTGTTGTTCAAGAACATTATTGGTGCCGTTAGTTAATAATGTAACACCCCGCGTTTACTTACTCATTTTGATCAATCTGTGATAATTAAATCAATGTGTAATTATGAGGGCCATTTTCGATTGAAGTCTTGCGCTTTTACGATACACACTTTAATAAAAGTGAAACATCACAATAAAAAAATATCCTCATAAAAATTCTTAATTATAGCCTAATAATAACATGACAATAATAAAAATGTGTGTAGACTTCTATTAATTATAATTTCTAACACATAATGTCATATTCTAAGTTCTTCACATGTTTTTAAACAAATACCATTTATATTTTTCATGATAGACCATAACATATTCACATCGTACTTGCTTCATAATCATGCAACCATGCAAAAGCTTAACATTAGAAAGTATCTTTTGAAAGTTTATAGCTTGCCCAACTATGTTTCTTTTTCGATTCATACTTAACATTAACTTAATATATTTTCCATGAACCGAATTTTTGAAATTTTCCGCTTCAGAATCTTTTTTCAAATAACATTGTTATTATATTGCTGTAACTCGATGTCGATGTCGTTTTTTAAATAATACTCATTTGATGAACTGAAAAGCGCGCCGAATATTAAGAAATATCAAAAATTGCTAGGTAACAAAAATAAAGCCAACTTTTATAATATGTCTGTTTCTTTCTGATTCATAGAAATCATTTTCAATATTTTCTAAAGTACAAAAATCTGGATTTTGGTATTATGTTATATTCATCATCCTCAAATTAATTTAATATTTCGGATGAAAGTCCTTCTGGATTCCCAACCTTTATAAAATTGTCAATAAATATGAACTTTCAAATAAATACTCTACAATAGAAAGGAATACCATCATTCTGATCTTAAATTTCACTTCCACCATTGTAATAATGAAAATGAAACGTTCATAAGTGGCTTTGAAGCACTTGTATCTCGTCGCATGAGCTCATGGCGCACATTTCAATTTCTATAATGATACTAGATACTATTCAATGCGATGATTAAATGTTTCATGTTTTTCAAAGATATCTGATGAATATGTTCTAGTTCCCAAAATTGGCCAATGGACTAGTTTAGTGATATTGATAATACTATATTTGACACGATAGAATTAAAATATAGAGCAAAACTGATAAATCAGTGAAAAAATTTTGAAAATCCATCAATAAATGACTGAGAAATAGATTATTTAAATTTACGTATTTTAGCGCGGAACGTCTTTGGTCTGTGACGTCACGGCACTTGCCTGTGATCGCTACACCATAAATTACGTTTAAATACTTAGCCGCGCCAAGGCTCTCGCGCCGTTTGTAGTTGTACAGTGTAGTTTTAACTCGAGTTTTGTTTTTATGTCACCATAATGGAAGAAGGTTTCGTGAAAGGAGTTTTTTCTTCAAATCCATCTTATGTCAGTGCTGAAATGAAAGGAGTTAAACTTTTCAAGTAAGTATCTACTTTTGAGTTTGCTTCATCATGGTTCAACTTATAACGATGATTTATTTAAAAAATGTTTCATAAACAGTTTGTAGTTGAGTACTGGTTGTTGACGTCTATAAATGGCAAAACATATTTATGTGAGGAGTAAAAAGTAAAAAGAGAAAAAAGTAATTTATATGTATGTATATAGTAAGTTATTTCAGCCATCGTGTAACGAACAAAATACGACACGAACGGCACAAGTGATTGTACACCAATGAATTCGTAAGCACTCTGCGAATACCAGTCGTCTAGTGTGTGACGTCACGCCACTTACACGTACTATGAAATTATTCTTCCAAGCGCAACTTCAAAGTCCCATAACTTTTTCATTTCTAGAGATATTTCAATGATTCTTCCACATTTTTGTTTCATTTTACTTAAATATTTAGAATTAATCCTTAACAAAAAAATGAAAACTAGTCCATTACCAAATATCAATACAAGTATGGCAACGGCTTCAAAAGAACGACTGAGTTAATTGAGTCTAGTAAGTACTCTATAGTATTTAAAAAAGCGTTCTCAAATATGTTATACCTAACTGAAAATTCCGAAAAATCTGGTATGGGAACGCCTTCCGATAGACAGCCGATTTTATGAAATCCTTCACCAAAATATGAACATGACAGATTTTTTCCTAACAACATTTTAAAGAATTAGTATTAAGTAACATCGAAAAAATCAAAGTTCAACTTTTCAGCTAATCCTGAAGGAAATTGTGCCGTAATTCTCCAAAATTCGTGTGAAATCGGCAACGTCGAAAATCCTCATGTGGCCAAGGTGATCTGTCATTGCCCCAAGATGGGCCAGACAAAGACGGAGACACAGAAAGACCTACCTTTCCGCGAACAGTTCTCCTTTCCCATGAACCAAGCGCTTATTCCATGAAAGCAGAGATTCTTTCGAAGACCAACAAGGATTCTTACCTGAAAAGCAACCGGCTGAAGAGTATTGTCTGGGATCCAACCGCCGCTGGTTCAGATCGTTATGTTTGAGTTGATGTCTTGATAACGACCATTCAAGCCGTTTCGGAACCCGTAATCTCTCATCAGTATTTGTGTCGTCCGTTTAAATATATGGATAGGTGACGATTTGGAATTTAACCTTTAGTGTCAGAGATTTATTCGGATGGGGAAAATATGTAGACGTGGCAACAGGTCGTTCGGGGTTTACCGTCATGGCGGCCGATGAAGTTGAATTTTATTTTTTTTTTATTTTTTAACAATCTGCTTGTCAAATGTCGATAAATTTACCATGTTGAAGTTGAACTTTCTATTCAGTTGATAACTGACTCATTATCAATCTCTCAAAAAGTTTAGAGTTTTAAGCTTCCAATGACATATAACAAATTTATTTTTGTTGATTAATTCTATATTACCAAACTAGGCCATGAATGCAGTCCTGTTTTTGACGGCTAAATCAAATATGAAATTCAACCGAACCTTTTGACTGGAATGTCAAAATGCAGGTCGATCAACACAATTTGTATTCAATTCTGCTGAACACTTTTTATCTGTTGAACAGGAAAATAACAGTTATAAGTAATAATTTTTCTTATGCATGTTCTATTGCTGGTATGATTGTATTAAAACAGAAAATATTATATTAATTATTCAAATATTCATAGAAAAACACAAATATAACGTCAAAAATAAATTGAAGGTTTGTAGCTCTGTAATTAGCCAGAAACAAACGTCAAAAATACATAGTGTGATCAGCCAAGGCCGGCGCGAGCACTTTTGGCGCCTGAAGCAAATAATTTTTGGCGCCCCTGCTGAAAAAGTATCATTTAACACCACCCCCCCAACAAAAAACATCACCTGCCCCGAAGATAATTCGCCATTTTTGATTTCTCTAGCGTTTTTGCTAATCGTTTCTTTCTAAAGTCGTTTCCTCTGGGTTTCTTTTTTCGGACATTTTTACCTACAATAAATTCCTGAATTTCTTCGACTCCAATGATCAAGTAATATGTGCGATTATCACATTCACAAAACACTGCGTACGATCGATGAAAGATATCACACCACAAGATACGAAGGGCGGTAAGGCATGCAAAGCTTTGAAAACTAAATGCGATTAAAAACATATCTGCTGCAAACATTTATCATTTATCGGTAACTTGTTTCGTATGCAGAATCGTAGGAATTTTCCATATGTTGAATGTGTAAACAACTTCCTCGTAATTCGAATTGTTGTTTTTCGTCTTTGTGAAATACATGCCAACCCTCATTCAATTAGGGTAATAGGCAATGCTGCTTATGTTGGTTGTTTGCCAACCGGCAAACGGTAGTAAAGACGGTTTGGAGCTTTTTATTGCAGGGAATGTTGATAAACGCAGCAAAGCGGATCAACCTCATGTTGTTTTTAAGAATCAAGTCTATATTTTTTCAGAAATATGAAAGAGCGGCCACAAACTGGGCTAAATAGCCTCCCTTCGAAAAGAGGCGCCTGAACAGTCACTGTTTCACCCCTAACGCCGGCCCTGTGATCAGCCATCACGAATTAGACCCAAACAGGCGTCAAAAAATGCACGAAAAGTCCTAGTGTAATACGGGATTTATACCATTTTGTCTACTTCCTATTTCGAATCAAAATTTTGAGACTTTTAAGGTTAGATCGGTACTACGGATTATCATCTTTATTCTCAAGTTTCTTTCAAGTTTTCTTTTATAATTTTTGGTAAATGTATACTTTTTATTCGGTTACATTCAATATTACGCTTAGAAAAATCTGAAAGGCACCCGATCTTCAATATGGGTTTTTTGTCATTCGATTCAATGAATGTGCACTTGAATCAATAGACTTCGTTTATTCCAGGCTTTCTAGATGTTGTTAAGTCAGTTTTTCATCTGAAGTTTTGTCTACAATTGCGATAGGCATCTTCAGAGTTTTCTCGGACCTCGGTTGTAGATTTTCACTCGACACTTGATTTCCCAAGACTTTGAACACTCAAATGTCGAGTTACAATCTACATTCTACAACCTCTGAAGACGCCTAACCCAATTTTAGCTGAAAAGTTAGGTAACAAACCAACCCTGAATTATCCAACTATTCAATTTGAACATACATCAATCCAAAGTTCATTGGTTGGATTCCAAAAATCAGTGTTCGGTAAATAGACAAAAGCTACCCAATAGTTTCGGATTTATAGACATTTGACGCTTTATTTTCCAAAATTTCAAAACTATATGTACCATTGAGTTGAAATTTAATATTTATTTCATTAGCTACATGTAAAATCCAGATAACATAACAAGAAATATACGGTACTCTAGCGAACTATCTAAAAAAATTCCCGATATTCCTTCAACAGTAGATACGACCGAGTTGAAATTAAGTTTGTAAATCTGAAATTATCACTCGAATAATGATGGCGTATTTGAAGATTAAGTATGTCATCAGAATTCAGAAGCACAAAATTTCATTTCAAATGAACTAGCGCTTGAAACCACCTGTTTCTATTTTCCGATATTTTCCTTCATATTTTTAGCACTTTCGAACTAATCAAAAGTTCTTAAATTAGAAATCCCCTATTACAGATTCAAGAAATGCTCTTGGTAGCAAAATTTATTTTGCTTAATTCAAAGTTATCAAGTTTTCAGTTGTTGTACTAGTTGGATAACCTCTGTATCCATCGCGCAGTGACTCAACAACTCTACTCGTTCTAAAATTAGTACCTATCGTACTGAATTCGTGAATTGTTTTACTTACCCATCGCTATCGGAAATGAGATTGTTTCATAGATCTATTCGATCTATATCGGAAAAATTTTTCCTAATTGAAGTTTAGTGAGACTTTTGTAACCTTAGAAATGAATAGGTAAAATTGAGGTTTTTCATTGAAGTATGTGTATTATTGGATCTGATCATCTTAAAGATAATTGTATGTCAGTCAAGGAAGGTATCCTTTCGATGAGATCCAACTCAAAAATTTTCAAATAATCTACCAGTTTTGGTAGATATAAGTCTCGATATCTAAAATAGATATCTAGTGAGAGACACAAATATAAATTCTCATTAGTTAAATAAAGATAGTATTGTATTTGAATAACTCCCAACATCGTTTAGAGGGAATGAGGGTGTTTAGAATGATTCGGTCTAGATTATCTGAATTCCAAGTTCGATTTTGTAGGAAATTTTATAATGTTTTTACGGTGACGTCATCATCGTAATTCGGCCATGTCGGTTACTGTTGTATGCAAAAATACGATACAACCATATTTTTCGAATAGATGAAAAATATTCAAGCATGTTTGAACTTCTTGATCAGGATGAGCAGTAATGAATCGCATAATCTCATCTGTGCTGCCAGCTCCCAAAAATCATTTAATGATATTAATTTTTTTTGCACGCGAATATATTTTTTCAAAATGAAAATTCTTACTCTGCAAAAGGCTCTTATGAAAGTCTAAGTGAAAATGTAACTACCAGTATGATACTGACGCCTCAGAGACAAAGATTTGAAGATATAGTGGATGTATGATAATCCTTTTCTAATTGGACTTTCACTTTTTGTGGAAGAGAAGAAAGGAAAACATTTTAGCTCCCATTTTGACTTTTATCATCCTTAGTTCAATTCTTTCTAATACATTGAGTCTGGTAAATAAGAATCCAAGGCTGATAAAATTTTTGAATTTGGTGATCAGGGAAAAAGAGAAAACAAAACAATTTATAACAAGAACATGTGCGGTTCAAATCTGAGAGGTCTCGGTTTCGAGTAAACAGAGGCCTTAGGCAAGAACGATCTCCCATCTTTGAACCGACCTGTATCGTTTATTTGCTTAAATTATGCATAGTTATCACAGTATTCCAATTTCAATAAAAATGGTCAATTGTCATAATTTTTCTTCTGAAAAACACTGGTAGCAGTAACAGACCTCAAAATGCAACGATTGAAATTGATCAACATCAACCATAAACGATTTTCATTAAAAATTCACAATAAACAACTCTTTCCTACTGCACTCAAGGTTTTCAACATCAATATACAATGTGAACATGTCGAGTAAAGTTCTCGAACAACAAACGTTTAGAATACGTCACAATCACAAGATAATTTTTTTTACAAATTCAACAATATTTATAAATTGTACAAAGTCAACATTTAATTACATTTATTCCTTCGGGTAAGTACATCAGGAATTTCAGTTCACTTACGCTGCCAAACTTTTCCTCAAACAAATCAAGCAAAATCAAATCGTCCTATCAATTCACCTCAGGTGAATCAACAATTAAGATTGTGTAAATTCGTAACTTAGTGCAAGAATCGTCTAAAATATATATGTACATATACAATCTTAAAATTAAATATAAATAATTAAGATTAAAATAAAATAGAAATAAATTAGAAATAAATATTTACATAAACTAAGTGGAGACATTTTTTCCATAATACTTGCTTGTTTGACCGTCGTTGGACGTAGGGGGAAGTCTTAAAGTTTGGATTTCACATGTTCGTAGCACTCTATGATATACTCCAATAATCTGAGATAGTCCCTGATGATAAGGTAGTGGCGAGTCATCATAGTGGTGTTGTCTCCGTTTTTGTCTTTCTCGTCGATAATCGTGCGTTCTACATCTTTATGTCTGGCTATGTTCAAAGTTTTAGTAGCTGTTTGAATTTCGCACAAGACACTGAGAACGTACAATTCGATGTTGTTCTTATAATCCTCAGATAAAGGACCATTCTTTTTTGTCTCGTCGATTATCATTTGATCAACTGCTACTGCTATTATTTGCAAATACTGATAGGTATCCTTAAGGAGGGGTTCGAGCTGTAACAAAAATAAACCCTGAAACCATCTTCATACACAAGGAAACAAAATATTATATAATTCTGTTCGGATCATTCGAGAATCAGCAGTGTGTAGTACTCGTATGCCTAATGCTTACCTGTAACTTTTCCAGTTCGTCATGACTGACAGGCACTCCAAGTTCTTTCGTGATCTTAGGGAACCATTTTAAAGAATCAATACTGCTTTGGTATTCATGAAGCTCCGCCCATTTGTTGCCGAATGCTTTCGTGGCCTGCAACAAGGAGAAAAAAATTAAATATCATAATATTACTAGGCCATCAGGACCAAGATTTGTACCATAAACCACAAAATGAGTATATCATTCGTTCAAGTTTATAGCATCGCCATCAGAGTAGTTAAAATTTACAACAGATAGATTCGAAATTCAAGAAGCAAAGAAGCAAGAATCAAAGAAGCGGAATTCGTCTACCGTTACGTTGTATGAATAAATCATATCTTGAATCTCATAAAAAGATCGTAAAAATTGGAATAGTGAAAATATTAATGTCTTCAGTTTCATTCAAGCTTGTCTCACTGAACCCACAAGATATGACTCTGTATCAAGACTTATGGTTTATATATCTCAACATCGAGCGATCAATCGTTATGATCTCAATTCCATTTGAATTGAAAAGGTGTTTTCGAACTTCCCTAAACTCTACGACACGTTAGATAGACACTTCTGCTAGAGGTATAGTTCTTTCAATCTTACTTGAACTGGTCCATAAAAATGCTTGTCCAGATGTTCGTTTGATATCATTCCGCAACCAAGGGCGCACGCTTTAGTTGAGTTGAAAATAGATGGCTGGAGCGGTAAGTGATAGTAAGTAAATAGATCGTAGATGTCATATAATTAGCTTAGGTATTTGTGAAGTTATTCTCGAATAAACATGTCAGCTTACGAGCCAAATTCTTGTCATTTGTGGGTGGTTTTAATTTTCTGCTTTGATATGAAGAAATCTGCGGCTGAGGCTAATTGAATGCCCTCAAATAACTATGGTGAGGCCACTAATAGTGAAAGAACGTGCCGAGAGTGGTTTCAACGCTTCAAGAACGGTGATTTTGACGTCGAAGACCAGCATGGCGGTGGAAGAGAGAAGGTTTTCGAAGATGCAGAATTGGAGGCATCAGTTGATTTAGACTCGTGTCTAACGCAACAAGAATTGACAGAATCATTAGGAATGACGCAACAAGCCATTTCAAAACGCCTGAAAGTCATTTGAATGATTCAGAAACAAGGAAATTGAGTACCGTACGAGTTGAAGCCGAAAGATAATGAACTAGCATTTGTTTGCTTGTGAACAGCTAGTTGCAAGGCAAAGACGAAAGGGATTCCGGCATCGCATTGTAACTGGAGACGAAAATTGAGTTCATTACTATAATCCCAAGCCCAGAAAATTATGAGGATATCCCGGCCATGCTTCCACGTCGACGCCTTAAACCGAATATTGACGGTTCCAAGGTCATGCTCAGTATTTGTTGGGACCAGCTCAGCGTAGTGTATTATGAGTTGTTAGAAAACCGACTGAAACAATCACAGGCGATCGTTATCGAACGCAATTAATGCTGAGCATTGAAAGACAAACTGCAGCAATACAACGGGACATGATAAAGTGATTTTACAGCATGATAATGCTCGATTGCATCTTGACCTGAGCATTGAAAGACAAACTGCAGCAATACAACGGGACATAATAAAGTGATTTTACAGCATGATAATGCTCGATTGCATCTTGCGAAAGTGGTCAAGACATACTTGGAAACGTTGAAATGGAAAGTCCTACCCCACCCGACGTATTCTCCAGAAGTATTGCTCCCTCGGACTATCACACGTTTCGATCAATAACACACGGCTTGGCTTACCAGCACGTCTGGTCTAATGAAGAAGTAAAAAATTGGACCGATTCGTGGATCGCTTCGAAAGATGAACAATTTTTTCAACGCGGGATTCGTATGCAGCCCGAAAGATGGGAGAAAGAAGTGGCCAGCAATGGACAATACTTTGAATCATAAATGTATAACCAGTTTTTCACAATAAAGCCTCGAAATTCGAAAAAAAAAACGGCGGAAGCAAAGTTAAGTACCATACAAACGAATTAGACCCGCTTCCGAACGTTCCCCTGGGGAACTCCAATACCGGAAAAATATCAACGTCAAATTCTCTCCGTGCCAGACGTTTCTCTAACTGATTTCACTTTGACGAACGTCAATAACACACACGTCCGAGTAAACATTTCAATTCTGCGGTTTCCTGGAACTCGGCCTGTACTAAAACGGCGGCTCATTAGCCGAATGTCTTAATTGCGCTGCCGAATCGCGGGTCGAGGGACCAGCCAGCGTTTCGCGGAAGCCGCTGCTGGCCGTCCGCGGGTTTCTGCCGCCCGACGGCAGCGCCCAGGCCGATGTCCCCGGCGGTTCGGGGAACTAGGCAACAAATCATCTGGATACGACTGTCGTAACCCTTGGATCTCGAACGGGCGGGTTATAGGGTCACGGGCCGTGATATAACACGTATGTTAATCGGCCCGTTCGACATCAGGAAGCGATAACGCGCGTTTATCTGGCGCCCTAGGGCGCTGGGACGCTTGAACGGGGTATAGGAAGGAGCTTGGAGGTGTTTCAACCTGAGCGCGGTGGGTCTTTTCATCGTTGGTTGGTTTTATTCGGTTGGTATTAGATTTGGAAGTTGAGATGGTGTAAAAATTTCAAACAGAACTTTGCTCAGACTTTGCAGGAAATAGCTTTTTAGTTTCAGAACTGACAACGTACTTTGAGAAATTTTTATTTTTACGTCAACAACCTTTCTTTTTTAACAACAAGGACTCTGAACAGAACTAATGGTTTCTATGAGACAAGAAAATGAGGCAATAGAGAAATAAATTTTCTACAGATGGAATTGAAAATTTCTTCCCGATGTTCTAAAATTATGACATCATGAGTCGGCTAGAGGCCGATTTGGATGCTGCTAATACGAAAATAACTCAATTCGAAATCAGTGTAAATTATTCGGTGTAAAACTTTTCTTCCGCCGTTTTGCAATAAATGGCTGTAGCGGTAAATGATAATTGAAATAAATAGATCGTAGATGTTACACAATGAGCTTTAGGTATTTGTAAACATAACGCCATTGAAATATTAGTTGATTTGAGTCTGCATCATAAAGTTATTCTCGATTAAACATGTCAGCTTACGGGCCGAATTCTCGTCATTTGCGGAAGGTTCCAATTTTCTGCTTCAATATGAATAAATTCGCGGCTGAGTCTCATCGAATACTCTCAAATACCTGTGGTGAGACCGCTATTAGTGAAATAACGTGTTGAGAGTGGTTTCAAATATTCAAGAACGGCGATTTTGACGTCGAAGACCAGAGTGGAAGAGAGAAGGTGCAGAATTGGAGGCATTACTTGATTAAACGCAACAAGAATTGGCAAGATCAACAAGAAATTTAAAAACGTCTGATAGTCATGGGAATTATTCAGAAACAAGGAAATTGGGTGCCGTACGAGTTGAAGCCGCGAGATTTTGAACGGCGTTTGTTTGCTTGTGAACAGCTACTTGTAAGGCAAATACGGAAGAGCATTGTGATTGGAGACGAAAAATGGTTTCATTACGATAATCCCAAGCGCATAAAATCATAGGGATATTCAGACCAGGCTTCCACGTCGACGGTCAAACATATTCACGGTTCCAAGGTCATGCTTAGTATTTGGTGGAACCAGCTTGACGTAGTGTATTACTGAAACAATCACAGGCGATCGTTTTCGAACGCAATTAATGCGTTTGAGTCGAGTATTGAAAGACAAACGGCCGCATTACAAAAAAAGAATATGAAAAAGTGATTTTACAGCCTGATGATGCTCGAAACCATGTTGCGAAAGTGGTCAAGACATACTTAGAAACATTGAGATCGAAAGTCCTCCAGTTCTTTACAATGAAGCCTCGAATTTCGTAAAATAACGGCGAAAGCAAAGCTGAACAACTATATATTATAAAAAAAAATCATTTTTATTTATGTCAAGACCTTAGGCCTTGTTTTCACTACCTCCAAAATTACTTACGACGTCTCCATAATAATACATTCAATTAAAAATAACGATAATACGAAAGGATAGTTGATCCTACAATTGTTTATGGTAATGCTAATGGTGAACTCATGAAATTGACATTCACTGAAACTCTCAGTAATAAGGTGAAAATTAACATATTCAAATCAAGGGACAAAATTATATCGCGCAAAATAAAAACTCTTTAAACATCACGAGCATCAAAAACTTGGCAAAACAGGCTCAATTTTCCAAAAAATAATTGAATCAAAAAAACAAACGGAACAAAAAAAAAGAAACAACGAAGGTACCAACGCTACGGGTGGAAGTACCTATACGATGTAGGAGCATGCTCCCATCGTCGTTGAACATGCTCAGGAAATGCGATAATCGAATTTCCGAAGGCGGTCCTGGTATGCCACTTCCTCTCATCGATTGTTGTCTATATCGACGATATAATCTCGACGGATGGTCTGAACTGAAGAAGAACCACGGTCAACTCATCAACGGACCAAGCAGGTACCACCGACCAGCGTTGTAATTTTATATGAATGCTGCGGTTTTCGTGATTTCTGATTATTATAGGTCTCCACGAATATGACTAGTTTATCCTTTAGAATTTGATACAACCCACTATGATTTTCAAAGGATCTATGCCGGATAGCCTCGGAAAGACTTTTCAACATTGACAAGAGATTAAAATTTATTATGATGGCTAAATACAAAGCGAAGAAACATTTGATGAAATTTAAATGGAATACTTATACTACTACAGTAAAATGGCTTAATAAGTTACATTACAATAGGAAAAACCAATGACGAATGAATAAACCTTTGCAGCGTATTAAATAATTGTTTTTAAGTCAACAATTTTTCCGACTATACTTTTTCTCTCTATTACATTTGCTCACAGGAAATTCTCGAATGGAACTTGTTCAATTAAACAGAATACAATGGTTTAACCCATAATCACTATTTCGAGTCTATCCTTTTGTGATTTGAAGATTTTTAGGTAAGTTTTGAAACTAAATCCGACGGTTGAGTTCGTTAATGTGTGTAAAATAGTTCCAATTGTTCCTGAACTTTTTGTATTCTGAATTGAAAGTTAGTACCTACTTAGTGGAAGAATTAAAAATCTAAAATCGTAAGCCAATTACGTAATACATTATAATACACATTACGTAATACATTTTGTGTATTTATAAATCCATTGGAGATCTGAGATGAAACAACAACAAGGATAAATTTCAAATGGGCAGACAAACAAGCTAACGAAAACACTTAAAATCATACGTCAATCTTATCTCAAATAAATAGATATTTGAATGGGAGTTTCTATGATTATGGATCGCATTCCATCAATATGCGTACTCTTTTGATTCCTAGAAAAATATAGACGTTAACTGAGGAAATTTCAAAGAATATATGAACTTTTTTATCGAAAGATTGCAAAATTGATTGAAAATATGGGAGGTACCAATGAAAAAAACTGATCACTTTGATGAATTCCAAAAAACCAAAACCAAAAAAAATCGTATGAGAAATCTCAAAATGCTCCGTAAATAAATCGTTTCAACTTTTTTCTGAATTATCTGTATTTCTCAAGATATCTAGTTGATATTTGACAAAGTTAATACAGTTCAAGACATAACACATGTCTATTTCCCGTGACAATATCCAGGGTAAGATCTCCTCTGGAAAAAAAATACTTTCCAATCCGGAATAATAGAATTGCCGAGAAATTTATTTCTCTAAAACTTTTTGAATGAAACAAAGATTCTACAATTTTTCTTAAAATTACCAATGGCGCATAATTTGTAAAACTTAAATACCGAAATACCCGAAAATGAAACGTTTGCGGACTAATGTTTATGAGATTTTGTACCTCCAATTCAGGAACACCTGTGAAATAGGATAATTTACAAGTCGGTCCACGGAATTGAAATTTTGCTTATTTTGTAATGATGTTTTGTGGGATTTTTAAAAATATTTTTAAAATACATCAGCGCCTTGTAGGGATAGCATATTATCAATTTTTTCGCGAAAAACGAAAAATTATCAAAATTACAATATTTTTTTCAATCGCAAATTAAAAAAAATTCATAAAATAAATACTACAATGTAGATTATTATCAGTAATTATGTGAAAATTCCATAAAAATATATCCAATTTCGTTTTGAACAGTCACGTGGCGCTGTTCCCTCTTGAATCCCGCCTCGAAGGCCCAAAAACGCGAAGGAAATACGAAAACCCGGACGCCCCCTTTGCCCAGTTGACCGACGCCGCTCATCTTTACATAAAACCGATTCAAATCGCTATCCGCGAGGATGACAGCGGCCCGCGGGCGTCAGGCAGTCTGTTCCGACTCCGCGAAGGTCGACGGAGTTCATCCATCGGGATCGTTAAATACGAAACTATCTCGCACACGTGACAGTCGCGTATCGCCGCTCCAGCTGCGTGGATCGAGGCGGCGGTGGAAATTCTCTCCGGATCGGGACGACTCCGCCACCGGATAAGGCGGCGGTTGTGTGACCGCCGCTTCGGGAATTTCCGCCCGTTGTTTCGAGAAATGGACTCTTCCGACCCGGCCGGGGACAATGGGTACTGCGTTTTGGTCGTTAAATTCGAGTTCTTCCGGGTAAACGGAAGCAGCTGCCGAAATCCCGATGATTCAGCGATCATCTGGCAACTGAAACAATTACTTTCCCCGTTTTTACACATAGATGGCGCTATCCTCTAAATACCCCTTGGTAGTCCCATACATTATTGAACTCACATACTCGCCGAATCAAAACAATCTAATGAATAATTTAGTGAAAATCGAATACAATTGATGATGGTGATATGATGCGATGTCAAAATGCAGATCGACCAACACAATTTTTATCTGTTTGGCTTGACATATGACAGTTATTACTAACGCATTTTGTTATTCCTTTTCATGAATTGTTGCTTCCCTAGTGTTTTCCAATAGGCATGATGCAATTTGAATTGGTTATAATGGCAATAATGTATACTACTTTTTGACATTTTT
This sequence comes from Harmonia axyridis, assembly GCF_914767665.1. Taxonomy (NCBI): domain Eukaryota; kingdom Metazoa; phylum Arthropoda; class Insecta; order Coleoptera; family Coccinellidae; genus Harmonia; species Harmonia axyridis. Next base: position 72,418,309 of record NC_059501.1, read on the forward strand.
CATGTCAGTTGTGTTCAGTAGGTTATGCCATTTGATGATGGAAAAATAAACGCTTCAACAACTTTTAGAAATTGTTAAATTCTGTGAGAAATTTAAGAACATATGGATGACATTATTTAGTAAATCGACACACTATTTTTAGAGTTGTAGACAAATTCGAACACTTACTTAACACAAATGATATGAGAAATGTCAAAAAGCAATACACAGTGGTACCATTATAACAATTTTAAGTTAGTTCTGAAACGGCGTCAAAAAAGCAGATGAAAATAGGATTCAAAATAGATACGAAAAAGGTCTAATATAATTTGGGTTTAAGAGACGTTTATAGGTTCATCACGAGTACAATGACTTCAGTTCATCTTCAACGTTTTCAAGCGAGTACATAGTTCTTCTATACTCAAAACATCGATGATGAATTATGTCAAGAAAGTACCAGGACTTTTGTCGCTATAAGTTAAGTTAGTTCGTTCTTCATACTACGTTTTGTCGGTTCGTAAGATTTTCCACTCCTAATCGAATTTGGCGTCTCTAAATCTCCCACTCTGTCGATTCTTCTGCTTCGCGGACAAAACTCGAGACAGATAAACCTCTTATCACGACTATATCGGGTAACTCAAGTTTCCCATCGAAAATTCAAATGACCACTCCGTTCCATTTCACTCATTCCCACAATAAGAATATCTTGAACGGTCATTCAGCTTGTTCCAACTTCTGAATCCAAGGTTATCAAGACCTAAAGATCACCATTAATAACCTATAATTTGGTAGACTTCAGCAAGACGATATTCGTCTAATTCTCGAATTCGACATCGGAAGTTTGTTAACCTCTGTTTTGCGGGGAACTTACCGATTGTTCCCAGCGTTTTGTCAGTCGAATTGAAGGGGAAATCGAAGGGTGCCATATCAGGGCAATACGGTGTTTAGTTTAGGTTATAGCGGAACAAAACCTATCGATTTATTTGCGAAATTTAAGACATTTTTTCTGTTCAGATAAACAAACTGAAATATCCATCTGGAGGATAAAATATGTTTGTATGTACATGACACAAACTAAAACTGAAACATGAAACAAAGTAAACAAACTGATAAACTACACGATACAACTGCAGGCTAGTTAGTAGAAAGGTCATTTAGGCGATAATAACTTCGGCATTTCGTGAGTTTTAGACAGATTATAAATCGGTTAAATTAGGTCCAAATCCGTGAAAAGCTTTTGGAAAAATTTGTTTGAATTTGTTGATTTGAATCTATGCGGTCTTTACTAATTGAGAGTAATAGAAGGATGAAGAATGGAAAACAATCATAACTTAGACCCTTTTGATCGTATGGTGTCGTAGCTTGAGCTCAGGGGTGACTACTCAAAATCATAGAGTAATAAATTAAGATAGAGGGAATATACGCAATTTTTACATGTCCCCAACATGGCTAGATTACGTTGTCGGATTGTGATATATTTTCAAATCCACAATTTTACTATATCATTATGAATGTATATTTTATCGAATGAAATATATTTATTTGAGTGATTCCCGATTAAATATGCAAGTTAGACTATATGGAATCCGATATTTTTCCTAATTGTCGAATTTATAATGAGCAGAATATTTATTATTTTCTGTATCTACCTGCTGCTCTCTAAGGTTTGGCAACTTTTGCTCTCCTATTGTCATCGGTTGTTTCACGTCGTTTGGCGCGCTTGAAGTTTGTTTTCTACATTTCTGATATATTTAGATATTTATTTCAATACTAGCGGACCCGACAGACGTTGTCCTGTACACACGTCTTTAATTTCATACTTTTTTTAATGAGCTGAAACAATCTGGACCGCTTTGATGAAAATTATTATTGAAAAGTTATTACTTTGTTAAATAAATAACAGCATCGTTAATGAAAACTTTAACTCATTTTAATGAAAGGTGAAAAAGCTTGCACTCAAAACATTTTATAACATATATATTTATTTTTTTTTAATTTACAAAAACTTAATTTATCGTAATGCCATTGGATGTACAATATTTTTAGTTAGTCCATGAGGAGTATAAACAAACAAACTCGATGGTTTTCCAACTCTGGAACACGCAACGTACAATTGGCCGTGAGAAAAACACGGATTTTCTATGTCTAAGCCACAAAATGTCATCGTTTGACATTCCAAAATCAACAACTCCTTATAAATAAGAAATTAATTGAAAAAACATTTTCCAGTAGACCAAACTGTAAATCTAAACCATTCTCGAATCTCCACGAACACACACAAAAAATTTCATCAAAATTGGTCCAGACGTTTAGGAGGAGTTCAGTCACATACACACGCACACAAGAAATATATATATTAAGATATTTTGAGTTAATATGAAAAGTTGATTCATTATGGGACATAAAAAGTGCGTTCTTGGTGGAGAAACTCGTGAATTGAGTGCAATATCGTATCACTGATATGTTTTCATTTGTGCGCGCTTCCTGTTAAATTTGATGGTTCATGTTGGGGACAAAATTTGCTTACTGAAAATGACATATGCTCTCTATCTATGTTCATTACTCTTAGCTCAAAATTCATTATTTATACGTTTTAGGGCCGATGTTGCCGAATTCCCATTCCGATGAAAATACGCAAGGAAATCGAGGCAGGCGTTTCCACTGCAGACATCGCGATCTTGCGTGGCCAGACGTGCGATGTCCAAGAATTCCCGGATGTGACGAAGAACTGCCATCTAAGACCGATATCCGATAAAAGGGGACGAAAGATGGCACCGGAGGCGCGCGCGAGACGAAGAACAAAAATATGATAGTGTGTATAATCATCGACCATCGATCGGGAATACTAATCACTTTCTTCTCTCTATGTTAATGGGGTGGGAGGGAGAGGTCCGATGGCGGGAAGAGAGAGACGCAAGCGGCGTTAATGAATGAACGGACGAACGGAAGAACTATAAAACTGGCAGGAAATCGTGAATTGAAGGAATACTTTTATGTCTTGGCGCGTCTGGGATCGGAATTTCCGCGGAGGGAGGCTTGTCGGACGGCCCCCGTACAATGGTCGGCCTGGGGAGGTTGTGTACGAGGGCAGGTCGAAAAGTTTTCGTCAAGTCGAAAGGTATCTCCGAAATTATTATTAAAAAATTGTGAATATTCTTACTTGCGAAACAACATCAATAGAGAACGAAAAAAAGACTCCAAACAAGAAAAATTTTGAAAAATTATCAACTGGATTAGCAAAGGAAACAGTATTTGTTAAATTAAGTAGGAATGTTCCAATTTATTGGAATAGTAATTTACGTAACAAGTCCGGAAAATAGGGTTTTTTTGGACGAATAGACCAAATTCCAGGACGAGCGTAAGCGAGTCCTGGAAGTCTGTGATTCCAAAAAAACCATTTTCGGGCGTGTTGCGTACAATATTTTTTCGGCAACCATTTAAAATAACACTATCGCTGCTGCTTTCCATATTTTATTGCGATTGCGATAAAAAAACATGCAAATTTTTGACAACTAATTTCATATGAACTGTCAGCCTTTATATCGGTTGCTATGGATTCTATGATTCTTTTCCGGCCTAGTCCGGGAAGTACGTACTTTCCGGACTAGGCCGGGAAATGCTACTTTCTCAGAGAAAAAGCTTCCAGGAAGTGAGCACTTCCCGGACGGTTGCCGAAAAAAGTAATTTAAAAATTGAAATTTCATGTAACGATCGAAACTTCCCAAAGTTCAGATAGAGCTTCACGGTGGGTTTTATATTTTTGATAGATTTCCAAAATGACAGACTTGAAACTAGGAGATCGTTTGAATAATCAACGATATATGGCTTATTCAGTAACAAATTTTATTGGAAAAACTTTCCAGAGTTTCTAACGCACTAATAGGACTTCTTTCATTCAATGAATTCAATATGTATTTTTCACATCGTCCAAAACCATAATTGTTGAAATTTTAGGAGGTATACCACACCCAATGAGAAAAGTTTTTCAAATATATATTCATTTTCATGAGAAGCAAATTAGAAGATCATGCCAGAAGCATGCTGTTTTTACATTTTCAAATTCGAAAGTTTCACTTTGTAATTTGAAATAGTAAGTTAGAAAGTATTGTCAACTTTTCACTAAAACACCGAAAGACAAAAGTGGACCTCTTTCAAAATGATACACTTTAAAATTTTTCAAAATTTTTACGTATTTAGTTCTGAATAAAAAAATTTTTGACCAGAAGTTCCGTTTGGTGAAAATTCGATGAATTTTCTTTACACACATCTGATCTTTTTCGACAAATTCAGCATTCCATTGAACATTAAATTTCCTTCACGATGCAGAATTTAAAACACAATCTTCATTCGATGTTTCATCCATCGGTCAAAATCGAAAAAAAAAATTGAGATTAAACGAACTGAACAATTCCCGTTACTATCTTGACATTAATGACATCTATGACATAATGGTAGTCAATCAAAAGGGATCATACAGAGTGGAGAAAAATATTCCTTCTTCGAAATCGAATTTTATGTAAAACGTTCCTGTATATATATCCTGTGAGATGAGCACCGTCGATAGCAGCTTCCGCCGTTACTGCTATCCCATCGATCAATTATTCTGGTCCGATTTTCGTTCTTAGAAATCGCTATTTTCAAATGATTCCCCGTTTAGCCTTGACTACAGATACGTTAGTCATAGCGTACAATGCTGTGTAATAAACTGCGCTATCCTAACAATGGCAAATCATTCGTTAATCACTCGACAGCTATTTTACGATACGATGGAAGTACGAATGATATATCGAATTTGTCGTAAACAACATGAAAGAAAGAGTACTCACAAACTTGTCTCTGAAAGCCTCAATCTTCACCAAAGACCTCTTGCTCTGGTCGATGATGGTTTGAAGAAGCTCCAATTGGCCAGATTTTGAACTGCTTTCCGAGTGTCCACATGGCATCATCCACTTCTCCATTTTTACTGGTGCTGATAAAGTCTTTGGAAATACGAATAGGCTGAGGTAGAAACACAGTATGAGCGTTCGATGAAGTCCTGCAAAGAAAAGGAGTTGTTAATGCCTTTGGAAATCGAGAAATTGTGAAATAATAACGATAAAAAAATAATGATTTAAGACAACAATAAGAAAATGAGAAAACTAATAATACAGGAAAGGCGTTGCTAAAGAATCTACAACCGTTGCGATCATCCTGAGGCTGCAAATGATTTAGCGATAGTCGGCGGAATTAGTGTACCTTTATAGTACAGCGTCTTATAACAAATAACTATTATGCAGAAAACGTCTGAATCTCCATCATTTCACTGAAGATTTTTGTATTATTTTTAATAAAAATAAGAGGTTATCTCCATTTGAATGACATAAAACCCTAATTATTGTCTGCTTTGCACAAATGGCTATTTCCTGGTTGATAATAGTTGTTACATGATTTGTTTTTTTGATTCTGCATAAAATTACACTTCCACAAGATACTGTCAACCACTTGGTTTGGTTATTCCAATGCAAAGACGTGTCAACATGTTATTGAAACACGAAAGAGATTGTGCCGACTACCAAAGTACAAACACTTATTTTGATGCTATAAATCTTATAAACAGTTGTACAAACTCATGTAAATATTTATCCCCGCTCACGAAAAATACTCGTGATCCAAGAAACAAACATACTGATTTGAGAAAAAAAAAATTCTGACTGACAAGTGTTCGTGTGCATATAAAACCGAGGTTAATTCCTTCTGCCACTTTTGGCACCTCACGGCCGCAGAGTCTCAATCACACCGAGAGAGTCATACCAAACCAGAAAAACGGCGGACGTCTCCTTATCTATGCCCGGCCATCAGGCCGACCAGAACCGTAATAGCGCGATAAAAATTTCAAACTACTGACCAAGGCCCGCCTTATTTGTCCGAGCTAGTCCAGGGGTCAGGCGAGTCGCAGTTTTCTCACGATTGGGCGCCGCGGAGACCGTCGTGTGTCCACAATGTTGTGTGCATAACGCACGTCGTCAGATTCGCCGACAAACGACGTTACCACCAGTTTGGTCCTGTTTGTTTTCCTCTTTAGCAGACGATATGAGACTTCCCGAGCGAGGTCGTACTTTTTATGACGGTGCTGCCAGCAACGGGGTCCCACGAGCAGTACCGGTGGTATTTCTGGAATTTCGAATCGTTTTCCAGCTATTTCGTCTGTGAAATATGTGAGAACCTGATAGAGAACGAGCGACAGCAATAGAAAGACGTTCTTCTTCTTCTTTCGAAGCGTGCTTGCATTATCTACACCAAACGTACTAAAACAAAGAGCCATATGTTACTCAATACTGAGATTGGATATGCCGGCATCTGAACGCTTGGGATAATCGGAGTATTATTCTATTATTCTCTAATTAGACAGCGTTTTATATCTTGCACCTGACGGCTAGCTAACACGTGGTTCCTACACGAGCTGCTACTAGCCCTATAGCTTGGATAACGAACAATATATCCAAGAATTGAACCTTGGTACCGCGCTATCTATATTCAATGTTGCTTTGTTCTGTTTCGAAACGAAGATTGTCCTGTATCTTATCCGTTACTACGAGAGTAGCGGTAGGATTTTTTTTTTAGCAAGATGAGAAATGAAACTGTGGAGTTTATGTAATATAGCCTATTATTCATGATTATCTTTTGACATTGTCCCATTTCCATGGGAAACTTATCGGTATCTTATCCGTTACTACGAGAGTTGCGGTAGGACTTTTTTTGCCAAGATATAAAATGGAATTGTGGAGTTTATGTAATTTTGAGTATCTTTTTGCATTGTCCCATTTCAAAAGGAAATTTATCGGTATCTTATCCGTTACTATAGGAACTTTATGTAATTTCACTTAAGATTTGTGAGTATCACTTCACTATTGCGTTGTTCCAATTTAAAAGAAGATTGCTTGATATCTTATGGGTTGCTATGAGAATAAAGCAATGATTGTTTGAACCAAATGGGAGATGAAACTACGAAGTTTACATAATTTCGCTTTTGATTTAAAGGTATCATTATTCCTCTTTTTTAGTTCGAATCGAGGATTGCTTGATATTTTATCCGTTACAAGGAGAGTTAAGAAAAATTGTTTAGGTGATATTAGAATTGTATTTGTGAAGTTTATTAAATTTCGCTTTTGAATTGAGGGTGTCATTATTGTGTTGTTCAATTTCAAACGAAGATTGCTTGGTACCTTATCCGTTACTAGGAATGCAATGCTTGGACCACAGGATAAATGAAATTGTAAAATTTTCATTATTTCGCTTATGATTTGAGAGTATCTTGATACCTTCTTTCCATTTTAAATCAAGGATTGCTTGGTATTTTATCCGTTACAAAGAGAGTGAAAGTGAATATTGTTTTGGCGAACTTTGAATTGTATTAGTCTCGGTATTGGTGAAGTTTGCATAATTTCGCTTATGTCTTGAAGGTATCATTATTGTGTTGTTCAATTCCAAAAGAAAATTACTCGGTATATTATCCGTTACCTCGAGATTTAAAAAAATATTGTTTTAGCGAAATGTCTATTCTTTATGTGAAGTTTACATAATTTCGCTTATGACTATCATTATTGTGTTGTCCAATTTTGTTGGTATCTTATCCGTTACTATACGAGGGTTAAAAAGGTGAAATGAGAAATGAAAATATGAAGTTTATGTCATTTCGCTTATGATTTAAGAAATTCATTGCGGAAGTTATAAGTTTACTTGTTGCGACTGATGCAATGATGAATCACTACGATTGGAAATGATCGATATCGGAGGTAATAGAGATGAATCCTTGACATTCTTCCGGGAATTCTCGATTCCTTCCAAAACAATGATTAAACATATATGTATTCCATCAAAACACTGAGGTTCATCATAATATAGTAAACACCGTTTCCTACAACATCTGTGCCTCCGATAAGAATGTTTTGATGAAAGTGAACTGTAGCTTCATTCAGATCAGTAAACACAACACCGTGAATGTACAATCGGAACATCGATCCTACTTCGTATAAATCCAGGGGGTCAAAGGTATCAATCGGCAAATATTTTTCAATGAGGTTCGTTTGAACGATCAACAAGTTAATATTTATTTTGCCATTACTACTCATTTCCTTTGTGTTATCGAATATGTGTTAAAAGGTGAATCCCCATGTTTTCGTACGTTGTTTTCGATTGTTAACAAACAGTTTTTATTAGTTGGTCGAGAAAATTGAGTGCTTTACGATCGTAAAAATTGTTGAGGCAGGAGCCGCAAATGAATTTATTCATTGGGTATTATGGGCAAGAGGATAATTGAGTTTAATATTTCTATATTTAAAAGGGGATCTACTTTTTTGTAGGAAAGATTTAATAATTTATGGCACTATTTGTTAATACTCAATTTTCCATAATTTCCAATAACGGTTATTTCCAGAGTTGACGCGATCATTTATGATTTACACTTATAGCCTTCATCAACTAACGGGTAATTTTTCAGCTGCATGAGAAGTTTCGATGGTTGCAATTCGTGCAGTTATTTATTGTTAAACAAATGTTCGTACCGAAGACAATATTATTGATGAAGCGCGAAATGTTGGAAAAAACTCCGAAATGTCAATACGTCGCCGTTCTCAACTTGTTGGCCTTTGCCTTCTATTACGTGGAAAATTCCACGTAAGAATCTTACGTGTCTCTAAAATTCAGCTCGTGAAAGAGTTGAAGCCAAATGACCATCGCGTAAGTCTCATATTTGCTGATTGGGATTATTTTGAAACTGGACGAAGATGAGCATTTTTACTGAGGAATTGTCTTTGGTGGTGAAGCTCATTTCTGGTTGAATGGCTCCATCAATAAGCAAAATTGCTGTATATGCTACAAAGACAATCCTAAAGCTATTAACAAATCACCATAACATACATTGAAATTGTCTGTTTGGTGCAGTTTACACGCTAGCGGCATCATCGGTCCTTATGTCTTTAAGAATGAGGAAGAAGCTGTAATTACGGCAAAAGGCGAGCGCTTGCGAGCCATGCTGACTGATTTCCTGTTCTCAAAAATTAATCAGCTAAATATCGACGACATATGGTTCCAACAAGACGATGCAAATTGCTATACAGTTAATCAATTGCAAGATCGCTTTAGTGACAACTTAATTTCAATAAGTGGTCCTGTTAACTGACCCCCTCGTTCGCGGGACTTGACGCCACTCGATTAATTTTTATGGGGATTATGTTAAGTGATTGGTTTATGATGTAGACAAACCAGCAATTCTTGAAGCATTAGAGGCTTATATTCAAGCCACGCTATTGATGACATACGGCCAGATGTATTGAAAAATGTGGTAAAAATTGGACTGGTCGAATGGACTATGTAACTCGTAGCCGAGGTGAACATATTCCAGAAATCATATTTAACAATAAATGACATGAATTTCTCTACCAGATTATAATAAGAAAAAATCAATTCCTACAATAATTTTGCCTTGTATTATCATTTAAACTACTCGAGCACTTAAAAAACACCCATTTAAATCCTATTCAGAGTAGCTGCCCCAAATTTCGATGGCTTCTGATGGATTTTGTTTTTTTGGAGTTCGAGTTGGGCTTTCCCGGCGAAGTACAGGCGGTAGCGCCACCTGACCGCGTAATTCCGAAACGCGCGAGCCGGATCGAGTCAACAATCGTTTAAATCAGGCCGAGAACGTCCGATGCGATTGATTTTTTTTCTACGCGGAACACACACACACACTGCGAGAGGCCGCTGCATAGAATAAATCTATCGGGCATCGGCGCATCAAACCGTACGGATTCTTAACCGCCCATAATTCCTCAAAAATGTGGTTAAACGTCACATCAAGAGCAAATGTCCCAGCAATTAGCGGCCATTATCGGTGCCGATGACGGATCTCAGCGGTCCATTCCTCGAGATTAAGCCGGGACAATGACGGCGATAAATAGAAGACGACGATGGAGTAACTCACTATTATTTCAGTTTAGTCACCAGCTAGGATGTTACACCTGGGTGACCTGGCCGTCGAGGTTCGACAGCTTCCTCGATAAAAAAAAAGTTGCAGAGTTTATCTATTGCGACACAGATGGGGATTGATGAACTTGACGGGCGTTTACTGTGATGGTGCTAACGCGATATATTGGTACTGCAAGAAGTCGGACGGCGTTTGCGGTGTTTTGCCTCACGTTTATTGTTATTATCTTTTATTCTTAAGTGGTAACTGAGCGACGTGTAGTTTTCTGACATTGCGTTTTTTAGCTGATGAAGCTTTGGAGTCATTTTAGAAAAGAAATGGAATCCTTAAAATTTAAAATTAACTATGTAAAAACTTCTGAAAATTATACCAGGTGGCAAACCACAAACGCGGATCTCATTTTAAATAAATGAATGTAAATGAAGATATTTTAAAAATCTTTTTTTGTAATTTATATAGAATAATCCGAAGCTCGATTTAAAATTATTTCAATATATATAGAGTGTTCGAAAATAAAGATATAGACCAAAGTCACACTTTTTTAATGTAATACCGTGTATGCATAATTATCCAAAAATGGAATGGCAAGCTCATATAATGATGAGTTTTTTCGGATTACTTTATACCTTACAAGAACCACTTACGAGAAAATGGCGAAAGATTAAAAATTTTGAATTTTTTTTAATTGGTAATTAATGAAGAAAACAGTTACGCCGCCGATACAGACAACCTTTTTTTTCTGAATTATATATAGTAATTATAATTTCTAATATTCAAACAACTGAATCTATAAGATTTAATGATTTCACTTACAATCCAAGAAACATTCAGAATTTTGAAACAACATTAGAAGCGTTACTTCAATATCAATATCATCAATATTAATTGGCACACAATTTGTCGAAAAATCTGCTACACAGCGATGTTTATGTTCTATCAAGTTCAAAATATGTGATGTAATTAATGAGTGACGCATATTTTCCTTCCAAAATTGTTATAATTTCCCCATTGTTACCCATGTTACCTCACAAAAAAAAAGGATGTAGATATTTTCATTTATCACCTTTATTCTTCTTCTTTTAATTTCGATTTAATTCTGTTTGTTTTTTTCTTTCCATGAAAATAATTCTTCCAGACAAGAGATTATACAGGAGGTGATTCTACATTAAAAAAAAAGAAGTTTGCTGTATAATTTTAGTCCGCAAATACATACATCGTATTCCGAAAACCGGGGTTTTAAAGTTTTTCTCAAAAAATGACTATTTATTCATTGCTCTGAAAGTGGTCGAGATATTTTTTTGGAAGGATCGCAGTTTTTAAATGCAAAATAATGAAACATCTTAACGCTTTTTGTCATCTCTTCAATAAATTTGATCTATTTTTAGATAAGTAGATCTCGATAATGTATTAAGCTAAGAATTTGGAATTATTTTAATTTTTGAATAAAAACGGCATCCCATACCAAAAAAAGGGATGAGAGGTTTTTGTCGCAAACTGAACGAGCAATTGAAAAATAATTTTTATTTTGAAATATCTCAGTAGCGTACCATTTTTTAATGTCAAAAAATTTAGAGAATTTAAAATACAGTTTTCAATCGACAAATTCGAATCGTAATCTCCTCTTATACACAAGAATAATCCGTCAATCGACGGATCAATCAACACAGATCAAATTTGGTCGTCCGTAAACTCGACGCGATCGATTTCTCGGAAAATCTCGCAGCGCGAACCGTTACAATTTCGCGCCGAGGAATTCGAAACGCGTCCATCTCGCCGTTGACTCAGCCGACTTTCCAATGCATCATTTATTCAACGCAGAGAGACGCCCGCCCGTCCGAGCCGTGAATCACCGCGACCCAGATGCGCCCGCGGGCGTCCTTCAACCCGCCCGCCCGAAAAAACGGCGCGTTTCGCGGTAAAACGGGCGACTTACCGAGAAACGGGACGCGTGCGAGGTTCCGCGTAACGCCCACGCGACGGCCGCGTACCGGGGGTAACGTAGAGTAAGGTCGGTAACAACGCGTCGATAAATTAATCGCGTATCAAGGTCGAGCGATTGCGGGGGAGGAATTACGCAAGAAGATAGGGGAAAAATCCAATTTTGCGTAATGCTTCACATAGGTGACACTTATGACCTCCGATGCAAATTTCAGAATTTCGATGTTTCTCTCGGGAAAAATTATTTTTGGATGATTGGGTATCGTATAGTTAGAAAATCGGATGGTACTTAATACATTTGCATTTCCGAAGGGAAAAATTGAAAAAAAAATACATGATTACGTCAAATTTGAATGAATGAAAAAATGGAAGAATGGGACGATTACGACACTATTTCGTTTAGATTTTGAGAAATATTGTGTGAAATAGAATCCACATGGTTCCTATAAATAATTCTATACTATTCACGTCCATGTTTAAAAATTGAGCAATTTATCACAGGAATTTGGACAGAAATAATAAATAATCAACTATGATTTTACCAATACAATTAATAAAATATATATTTAAAATAGTTAGCCAAAGTTAAAAACAAACAAACGGTTTCGACGTAGGTATGTCAGCCAATAGATTGGCTGACATACGTCGAAAGTACTGACTTATGAAATGAAAAAAAAAATTAACTTTCTTCCTGGTAGATTATTATTTAAGGAAATTATGTGAAAACCCCATAGAAATCGATGATTTTTTGAAAATATCTTTAATTTCGTTTTGATCTGAGCGACGTGAAATAAAATATAGCAGAAATAGCTATACTTTTTCTGTTATTCATAATAATCTAAATATGAATTTCCATCAAGTAAAGAGAAAAAAAATTGATCCTAATAATGCTTCATTGAAAACATTGTGAAGAATTTTGGATGTTTATATCTGCACAGATATAAAAAAAAATTTTAAAAACTGTGAAATATGTAATAAAAAAATCAAAACATGATCGATGAGCTATCACGAGATTTCATTCAACTGTAAACGTGAACACATGACGTTCTGAACATATTTATATGTCGCGATCGGATATTCATATTGATGTCATAGATGTCTCTCTCATCGTTTTAATTTCATTAATTCGTAACTATTAGATATAAAACACGATCCAAAAATCAAACCGTTTATCCGAGATCTGTTGATTCCCGGATATATAGGGTTTCGACCTCACACTGCAAGTCTCAACAAGTTCAGAGATTTTCGACCTCCAAACCCGACATCTTTCACGAGATTAGAAATCGACATATATTATTAGGTATCATAGTGTTTCATAATACGTTCCTTAAAACAATATTGACTTAAATTAAGCAATTAAAAGGATTTGTCCCCTGAATCGTGAAATACTGCCAACAATTCCACAAAACATTTTCGACGGAATGCAATTTTCAAGGAACTGTCCAACTGGGCGCATCCCCGAAAACCGGGGTGCTGATCAACTGGTCAAGGTGAAATTTCCCGAAAACCGTCGTCGAGAAAAAGGGGGTGAACGGCGTACGGGAGAGACGAACGTGCGAACAAGGTTCCCCGATTGGCCACCTGTTGCATCCTCGCCCCGCCCTCCCACGTTGCTTGTTGTACTTACTCGACAAGGTGACCCAGAAATGGCTGTGCTGCTTCTCCCTAATCCTGAAGGTGGATGGACTCGTCCTTCCAGGAATCGGCGTCCTGTTGCGATGACTAACCTCGCCGGCAACTTCGGGGTTACGTAACCCTTTCGTTTGCGTGTCTTCGCCGCAGCAGGAGCAGGATGGTGTGTTCTTCTGTCTTTCGTTCTTCTCCCTCAAGACAGGCTTCGCAGTTCTCTGGTCCCTATCCAGCATGCCCGCGACGTGAAACGAAAACTCCATGTCTTCCGCTGTTGTTGTCACTGACACTCCACTGTGTACACAGAACGCGTGCGAATTATCTGTGGTGCGATGGCCTCGGCCGTTTAAGAAAACAGTAAGTAAACGACTCTCGTGTGTATCTGTCAAAGACTGCGACGTCTCGCACTCTCACCTCGTGGCTCAGTTTGTGTTATGATCAGAGAACGTAAAGTGCCAATGTATTTATCCAGGAGGGGTGTGCCCATCGCGCTAGGCCCCTCCCCCTTTCATTCATACCTTACTAGGATCTCCCCCTCCACCGGCGACTGACCCACAGTCAGAGTGACGGCGGCGGCATACACTGATTTCAGGCGAATACCGGAGGAATCTCCCAATAACGTCTTCTGCTTACCACGAATTTTAGGAGCCCGAGGGTCCATGGTCCGAGAGGAAGGTGTACAAGCGGGGGGCAGGTCCGTACTTCTCGACGGCCAGTCTTCCCGGTAGCACTTGCACAATCGGTTCATTCATAAAAATCATCAGACGATTGCAAGTTGGTATTTCGGTGTCAAGGCGACAGACTAACCGATATATGCGAAGTTTTCGGGAAATCTCGTAATGAGTAACGAGAAGATAGTGGAAATTGGAAATGATGACGGTCTTCTGTTCAAAGTTCATATTGTCCCTAAAATTCGCCGAAAAATATAGGTGTCTCCAAATAGTGATAATTTCGTATCTTTCATATCCTCTACACGTCGATTTTATAATCGCCATATCATTTGATACTGTAAATCAATTATACGAGTGGAGTGTGTGGTTACCTTAATCTGAAATTTAAATTAAAAAAAAATTGGATTTAGATTCTGATCTATTGAAAATATAATTTATTGACATTAAAATTAATTGCACAATTACAAAGTGAATTAATTATAATGTGAAGCTTAACGTGAAAGATTCATAAGGAAATTTGAAAAAATAAAAATCAAGGGCTTTTAAGACGAAAGTAAAGTCGTTTGGTGAAACTTCTCACTTAGATTTGACAGCTTTTTAAATAAATTGAGTTGCATAAAAAATATTCTGATTTTAGAATGTGCGGTCACTTTGTAAATTCTCAAATTTCTTTTCCACCTTTTCGAATAAAAAAATGAATAAGTCCTAGCTTTGATCAACGCACATTGTTGTGGTACAGCGCAATTACAGTACCTACAATTGTGCAAATTTGAAAATGAGCATTTTACTCTGCACTTTTTAATTCTGAATGATTTTCTTGCAAAATGATTTATTCGAAAAGTACACTATTCAAAGTAGTTTTGTGTAAATGCTCCAGAAAAGAGACAAAGAATGAATTTGAAAAATTCAAAATTAATCAAAAGAAATTAATTAATATATTCACTTTTTTTCAACTGTATATTCATAATCAGTTTGGAATTAAATAATATTCGCTGATCTTGAGAAGAAAAAATTATAATTGAGACTTGTAAATTCGAATACTCCATCAGGATTAAATATTACAGAAAAAGTCTGACAGCCTTTATGTCCGTGTTCTTATTTTCGTATTGTGTAAAGTGATCTGTGATGTTCAGGATAAAACGTGAATTTTACTCGATTATAGCAAAGTAGAAACTTCTAGGTCGAAGAAAACGATATATCATGTCAAATATTCTTGTTATTTTGTGTGAATATGCTGAAATGTCGATAGAAATGAATTATTTGTTTGAAAAAACTACTAAATTTAAATACATTACGACTTATACGAGTGCCAATTATCACTTCAACATTTTATGGGACAAATTCCAAAATTAAAATATTTGAATGAATCATATGAAAACACATACCTACTTGAAAAGAAAAAAATATGTTCCAAATCGTCAACTCTACAACGCAGTTCAAAATCTCAATATTTCACGCTTTGACAACGTTTTTCAGATATTTTACGAATCATGAAAATAACTGAATACGTACTTCATTAAAAAAAAGATCATAAATTCCGAAATTCATATAATTTTCCAATTTAGCTCTGAAGACTCAATAAATATTCGAAAATAAACCACAACTGTTCCCTCAAAATAACATTTCCCATATCACAATTCCACACTAGAATCGTGATGTAATATTGTATGAGATTAGTTCATTTGCAATATAATGAAGTTTACTCCATAAAATACAATTTATAATGATTGTTTAGTAAAGAGTTATCCTATATGAACAATAAGCTATTATTTGTTTTTCGTTTTTATTTAAACTCTTAATCTACAAGTCTGACGTCTGAAATTCCTGAATCATAATTTACTAGATACTTATTTTGATCCTGATCGTGTGTTTTTCCTCTATTCGAAAACTTAATCTGGAATAATGGATCTGTCAAATCACAACACCGAAGTACTTCTAGGTGTATGAAAAAAAGTGAATGTAATAATATATACACTTGCAATGAAATAATAAAACACCGCTGTAAGAA
Organism: Harmonia axyridis; assembly: GCF_914767665.1. NCBI lineage: Eukaryota > Metazoa > Arthropoda > Insecta > Coleoptera > Coccinellidae > Harmonia > Harmonia axyridis. The sequence goes on from NC_059501.1 coordinate 72,434,495, forward strand.
CTAAATCAAAGATGATGATCAAATATGTACACAACGGAAAACGATATCACACATACTTGGTATTTTTCCATTAACAACAACAAAAACATTAACATTTTGTGAAGTATGAATTGCAACCAAAATACCTACTTTGCAATTCGAACAAACATTTGAAGCAAGTGTTTCAAATTTTTTATTATCTTATTATTTCTCCGTTTTTTAAAACAAAAAATTCATCTACTCCTCATATGTAAGTCTGTACAAACATGGGTGGAGGCATTTCATTTTTATGAGGATAAATAAATAACGTGAAAGAAGACACAAAATGTTAATGTTTTGGTTGTTATTAATGAAAAAATACCAAGTATGTGCTATCGTTGTATTCCAAATAAAATGACACGCAATTTTCACTAACAATATACAGGGGCTGCATTTGAAAATAAAAAGTTAGGGGTAGCTATTATAGGGCTGTCAAGAGTAAGAACTTTTTTGAACTTAGTAATGATTTGATCGAGTAAAACCACCACAATAAAAGTTTTATGAAACCCACTGTAAATCATGTAAAGATCAAATATAAATTTCAAGCTTTATCGCCTCATCAGAATCAAGAAATTGCAAGCAGAATTAAAAAATAAAGGGATTATATCATCATCTAGATGAACTAATTGAAAATAATGACATCATGATTAATATCTGTGTATACCTGAAGGTATGTGGTCTTCAAGGACGGAATTGTCGCATGAAAGGATGAATCAGCTCTTTTCTCGAATATTTGCCGTTTTTAACATTGATTGATGCTTCAGGGTACCCCATCAGGTGATAGTACCACCAAAGTAACATCAAATAGTATTTCACATTAAACAATCAGAGGTTGTACTTCAAGATTATAGTAGTACCACTATACCTATAGAATCAAAGTACCTACCTCAAGGAGCCATCTCTGCTAGAGTTGCACAAGTTCTACTTGTGCACAAGTTTGAATTGAATGTTTCAGATTGACTCGAAATTAAGTCAAACTCAAGTCAATATTTCTGACATATTATTGAAGTAAAATCAAACTAGACAACAGGTTTTAAAATTCAAACTTTTTGTCAAACTAGTTTGAAAAATAATTTATTTGGTAGATATACCTTGAATTAGTAAAATATTTATGTTTAATATAGTAGGTAGGTACAACTAATACCTACATTAATTTAAAACAACAAAAACAAATTCTACTTCATACAATTTTTTGTAGCTGTTCTTCAAAAGTCGTTAAAGAACTAGTTTCATTCTTGGAATTTTATACCGTTGTTCTTCATTTTCGCACTTCACAATTTTCATTGTTTTAGAATGCCTGCCGCAACGTCAAAAAATCTGTATATTTTGTTGTTGATTAATTTTGCCTCGTCTACAGATTTTTTCTCATACTTTTTGAAGGGGGAATCTTCAAAATCAGATTCAATTTTTTCTGGTACGTATTCCGAGCTGCATGAGCTACATGAAAAAATTTCAGGTTCAGGGATTTCGAGTTCAGACGCCACACACACTTAAAAAAAAAACGAAACAAGCCAAGCGCGTATCCTTCCAAATATGAACTTATTTGCGGAGTAGCAGGGTACATGATCAGGCATGTTGCGCAATATGATATTCAAACTTCAAACTGTTTGAAGAAGTTTGATTTCAAGCCAAACGTAAAGATACACAAATCAAGTCAAACTTTTTTACGTAAAAAGTTAAGTCAAGTTTGTGAGTAAAATAAAATTAGTTTGACTTGAATGCATCTCTGATCTCTGCCTCCATGATCAGCGCGACTATGAAAAAATTGAAGCGGAATATAAAAATTGTTCTTAATATATGAAGCGGTGATACAGGACTATAGTAGTACCCCAGCGGGCGATAGCGGGTACCAACAAAGAAACAAATTTCATATAAGTCAACCAGAAATGTTTCTTCAGAGCTATAGTGGTACCTCCATGGAACCAAGGTACTTCAAGAATTCTCCAATGTTGCAAAGGTGAGTTTTTCATTAAGTCAACCATAGGTGGTACCTCCGGACTATAGTGGTACCTCAATAGAACCAAGGTACTTCAAGTAATATCCAATGTTACATAAGTGAGTTTTTCATTAAGTCAACCATAGGTGGTACTTTAAGATTATAGGAGTACCACCATAGAACTAAGGTACCTACTCCAAGAAGCCGTCTCTGCCCTCGCGACCACCGCAACCCGGTCATCTCAAAGACCCCCCCAAAACACGAAATTACAACGTTCCGATTCCAGAATGAGTTATTCATCTGGACCAGTCTAGCCGTAATTCCGTGTAATTTTCGGCAGTGGACCGCGGGTACCGATAAACGATAAATCTGGGCGTTCCTCGATAGAAGAAGATCATCTCTTCGCCGAAAAAGAGCGGAGGAATTCGGAAGTGGTGCCCGGAGAGAGGTCAACGGAACAATTCGGAGAGACTTCAAGTTCGTCTCATGTTAATTTTTTTTTCGTAACTTCGCGTTACGCACCGGCGTCGTCGGACGGCTAGACGGCCGTTCTAGGAAGCGCGGACGATGAGTAAAAGTGTTATATTGGCGATCGTCCGATTTCTAATCGGATCCGAGAACCGGATGATGGACTTGAAGGTCTTTGAAGATCTTCCGCGCCGTCTTCGTATGTAGGTGGTTTGGGGGAGTCCCACTTTGGAGGGGCGTTCCGCAAGGGTCGGTTTGGTAGCTGATTTTCTTTATGTTTTCATTAAGTTTTCGTCTTTCACTTTTCCTTATAGGGCAATTATTCATTATCAGATATTGTTGTCATTTTCAGAGATCAATTTTTTGCACTTCTAAAGACAAGTGCCATTCGAAATTTAAGTTGAATATCAATATTTTATGTGTTTTTACTACCAAGTCAAAAAATCTTGCAATAAATTTCAATTTTCTCCGATTGACAGCAAATATTGATTTTGCTGACACATATCAATCAGCACAGTATTACTATTCCAATTTTTGTCCATCATTTTCACAATAAATTTGGACCTGCAAACGCTTATTTGTGTTCGAGATACAGGGTGTTAAAGTTTGATTTTTTCTCAAGAATTTCCTTCACATCACCTTTCCTGCACAAGATATTCAACTCAAATTTGGCGTAGATATTCCAATTAAGTTGTCATCATGTGTGATATGCTGATTTTGAATGCAAATCTGCAGGGATGACATTTTGTCTGGAACAGTGGCCGTTTCTTTCCTCCAGAACTTTTTTTTAGTGGACCACATGGTAGTTTAGAAAAATGTAAAGAGAAACTTTGTTCGAGTATTACAATTTTTGATTTTCTGTAGTTCTTCGAATCTGCTAACGATTCCGAGAAAAAAATTCAAACAATTCTCTATTAATCCTCAGAAAAATCCAAATGGTTGACTATTAGAGAAATGTAGAGAAAATTGGTCCGGTCCTACAATTTTTGGTTTCTTGTAGTTCTGGCGTATCTGCTACCACTTCCGAAAAAAAATTTCAAACAATTCCCTAGTTCATCATGAAAATCCAATTTTTTTTTAAATCCCAAGTAGTAAGTAAACTGTGATGAATAAATGAATTATAAGTTTTGGTTCTTATATAACCAACTTGTGGCGGAGATTAATAAAAATTCAATAAACTGGCATAACCATCATGAAACAGTAGGACTACAAGACAATTAATTATTAGTTATTAATTTTTTTGTTGAAAACTAAAAGATTCACAAAAATGAAATTGAGCTGACATTTTATGCGGGCGAGAAGGCATTAAAAAAAAATGTTTGGTGGTGTTCCTCTATGATTCCAAGGGGTAGGAAAATCCACCCTCAAACTTATTTCGAAATAACTTTTTCTATATTCATATTTCAATAAAGTTAATTTTGGATAGACTGATCCAGTCTTAACGAATGGGTCTCTCGTAGATTTTTGTTAAAATTCTGGGTTTTTGAGGGAAAAAAACTATCAACAGATAATATGATAGTATGAATTGTGGAGGCTGGAATTATTTTCGACCTTAAATTCATTCAATTGGAGGATATCAAAGCGATATTTTCATCGAGAACTGGTACAAACATAAAATGAATGTAACGAAACAGAACACTTATAAACTTTTCACAAATTAAAAACTACTTTTCGGATGCCATCTTTAGAGGACTGTAATTAAACAGGGGGAGGCTAAAAAAAAAGTTCATAGGAAAGACCCACCCTATTTTTTTGCAAGTAATCGTCCCCTAAAATTTTTCGCAACTATTCATATACACCCTGTATAATTTTAGCGGTTGAATTGAGAGCGTTGATGCAATAGAGAAGATATTTGATCAGCTTCGCGCGTTTTACAACAAAAATTAGAGTAAATTCACCGAAAGCCAATTTCCCTTTGAAGCGGTGCCTGGTCCTTTATTCCCATTACAAAAAGTCATCTCAGAATGTCAACCAAGCTCATAAGACGTTTCACCACCCCAGTGCAGAACTGTCTCTTTCGGCTTTTTCGTCCTTATCGATACAAACGATCTAAAGCTACAGGTCCCTACGTGCCCGAAACCGTTCTCGGAAATTCGTCGCGAAGTTTTTCGGAAAACTCGGAACAATAGAGACGGAACGTCCGAAATTCAACAGGCCCATCAACTCAGGTCTCTTTACTCATCCTCCCCCCGAATCTTTCTCCGAAAATCGGCGGCGGGCGGACGAGACGAAGAAGATCGCCGCGGGGTAAGAAATTCAGTAAGAGATTTCCCGCCACGTCCCAATGACCCATTTCGAATTGATTAACTGCATGCGTCCCCGACCTGTGCTGTGAGGAGAGAGCGAGCCGGTTCCTCGAAAATGGAGTGAATCAGAGTCGATGTAACGTCGTTACTTGGTAATTGGCCGGTTGTTTGACAGTTACGAAGAGCGATCTTGGAAAGTTCGGCGCTTTTCTCCGCCGCCCGATATATTTCCGACATGAACTTTGACGTCCCATACAGATATCGATCGGATTTTTACTTGTTTTTGTCAACGCCAAATATTTCGATAGCATACACAGAAAACCTATAAAATATTATTAATTTGCGAGAATTTTTTCCTAAAACTACTATGAAAAGTAGCGTTTTCTTCATAGCTTTCTGAATTTCAAAACTATACACTGTGAGAAATATTATTTCTCACGGCACTTTGCCCACAACTCGCTTGTTAGACCAATTAAATCAGGCTTTTGAAAAGTCTCTCGCCTTTCAGGCTCGTGCCACAAACTTCCACACTCGCGAGAAAAGTTGGACTTTCTCCACTTGTTGCACACTACACTTTTCCTACAACTGCACAAATTTAAATATTTCAAGTAAGGTACCCAATTCGATTCAAAGTGGCCTTCGTTGACAGTATCTGTTCATTTTTTGTGTTTCCATTGAAACGACTCCTCAAAAGACCTATTTCATAGGTCTATCGAACGAGGTGAGGGCAAAGTGCCGTGTGGAATAATATTTCTCACAGTATGAGCAATACATGGTTTTGAAATTCAGTAATCTATGAAGAATACGCTACCTACTTTCCATAGCAGTTGTAGGAAAACTCCCTTTTCCCGCTCGTGTGTTTTGCGACACTCGCCTTTCAGGCTCATGCCACAAACTTCTGCACTCGTGAGAAATGTTGGACTTTCTCCACATGCTGCACACTACACTTCTCCTACAATTGCAAAAATTTAAATAATACAAGTAATGTACCTCATCTACAGTATCTATGCATTTCTTGCGTTTCCATAGAAACGTCTTTCCCCAATTGGTTTATCCAGCGAGGTGTGAGCAAATAAGTGCCGTGAGGAATAATATTTCTCACAGAATGGGCAATACATAGTTAGTCTTGAAATTCAGTAAGCTATGAAGAATACATTACTTTTCATAGCAGTTGTAGGAAAATTCCTTTTCTCACTTGTGTTTGCGAGACTCGCCTTTCAGGTTCTTGCCACAATCTTCCATACTCGTGAGTAATGTTGAACTTTCCCCACTTTTTGGACAATATACTATATTTTTCAAACGTATAAAAACAAATTCATATTTTGACTGACTCTACTGACAGGATCATCGCATAGTTTTATTGTTCCTCCGCTGAAGGAAAAAGTGTTGTTAGGTCAACGATGATTTACCTTTCTGTCCCTCGGAGGGCAGAGTAGCTAGCAACGATAACTACCAACTATTATTCTTCATGTCTGTTGAAATTAACTTAGCATGACAACTGTAACTAAGCAAATCACCCAATTTTAACGATCGTAAATATAAATCTAATTGAAAGGTGGATCTCCAGATTGTCATGCTCACCATGAAAAGTGACACTTCTTCTCCTTGTGAAATAATATACTATTACCAGAATAATATACTATTATTATTATTCATCTTAACTTCCTAAGAACACCTTAATTTCCTAAGAACAACTTGAAAAAGGTTGAAAATATCAGTAGAAAAAATTATAAAAATATTCAAAAATTCCTTACTCTGAAATATTGGAAGGACTTTGCACGAAAAATATTGTATTTATTTAAAAAGTCTTCAAGGACACTTTCGACATATTCAATTTAAAATGAATAAAAATAATTCTTTGATAAAAAACAAAAAACCAGTGTGAACTGTAATGAACATTCAAGATTTTGGCAAACGACGTTCAAGTGGAAAGTTGGTCAGCTTCTATTTTTAATTGATTTCGCTGCATAAACACTGTAATCGAGACCCAATATTCAACTTATACTTGTTAATTGTTATCTGATACTTGTTACGTGCTATTTGTTATTTGATGTACACTGAAATGTACACTGTAATATAAGTTGCAGCCAATCCATCAAGTAATTTATTACAATTTAGAAGAAGAAAATCACGCACCTATTTTGAGGCTTATTTATCAACCAAATGAGACGAGAAGTTGTCAAATAGATCAATATCTACACAAATCAGATATCGATATTGAGCACGAGTTATTCTAATTTCTACTAATTATTACTAATTAAATGGATTTCCAAAGAGTAACGCCCAAGTCAATTAAACGAAACAGATAAGATGACGTTTCGGCTGGTAACTACCTACTTTTGCGGTCAAAATAGAAAATTACATACCTTTGTTCGAAACTGGAATTCACTAAGATTTTAAGTCTACCATTAGCAAGAATATAAAAGAGATATTATCCTCTTTGTTGAGATGAAGTAAATTGAGTGCAATTTTGTAATGTGTTCAGAATTTCACGTAGTTATTCATTTCACGGCATTATAATCCGTAGGGTGATTTGTCAAACCGAACGGACGTACGCTGTCAAAATATTTTCGTTCAGAACAATCGAAAACAATAAGTTTTTCATTAGTATGCCGAATGAACATCCGCAAATGTCACCTTTATCGTTAAACTGTTTTGCGACCCGATATCGTCTTAGTTTGTTATTTTGGTCAATGTTAAACAGAACAATTCATGAGTTAAACATGATTATGTGCTATACAAAAGTCACAGAATACTTCATGATATCTGTGTCAGCAGATCTTATCACAGGCATAACAGAACGTGAAGATGACAATATTGTGAAAATTATAACAGTTGGAGTAGGTAGAGACTGATTTTTGGCCAAATTTCACACTTTAGAGTTCAGTTGCAACAATTCTAAAATAGATTAACCAATAAATCAAAATGGATAAATGCTTATTGAATATTAAATTTCACTCATGAATGTTTCATTATAAACTGTGAAAAAGTACTAAATAACAGTAATATTCCTTTGAAAGTTACTGTTATTCAGTAGCTTAAATTTGCCAACTTTGGTGATGTCAGGCGAGAGGTTTCTACTAAGCAAAGTTTCTGTCCAAGTGATGAATTTCAGCTTTTATACTATGACGTAAGTCTGTGGTCCACGAACTATTACTCTAATATAGTTTTAGACCATTCGCGGATCAAAATAAGGAAAGAATAGACATCTTTCTGCAATGAGATAGACCTATGTTCCTATAATATATGTATAGGGTCTATGAGAAAGCTCTGAATAGCTCAAATGTGTTTTTCTACTTTTCCTAATTTTTTATTTTGAATTCATTTTGAAAAACTGTGAAATAGTAATCTGTTTTACTAGGCAGCAAAGTAGTAGATTGAATGCCGCGGTTGATAGTTCACAGCCGAGCATAGCTAGGCTAGGAATTCAGCCAAGGCACTAAGGCAGTCAATCTGCCTAGAGAGGAAAAGTAATACTTTGCTGATTGAAACGTGTCTGCAAAATCAATATTTACTGGCAATCGAAAAAAATTAATTAAATTAAATTAATTAATAAATATAATCCAATTAAATATACGAATATACACTAAGAAGGTGCCTCATTTCAAGTTCTTTAATGCATTTTAGAACAAACAAATATCGAAAATTCATGTTTTTGAATTGTTCAAAGTGAACAAGCAAAATAATGAATTGGTTCCATATGGAAACTGGATATTCGACACTCATATCTGACAATCTAAATATCTCATAAGAGCGCATATACATTTCAGATTTCACCAAAACTTTTGGTTTTAGGTTGGCCTTTCCATTTTGTGTGTGTGTGTTACCAATGTTCGCGAGTAATTTTTCAAATCAAGATCACCAGATTATTGCACCTTTACCACTTTTCACTTTGCGTCAAATTAAAACAGTGGCGACGGTGGAGGGAGGCCATTGGGACCCACCCCATTACATTTTTGCTGTCCCCAATACCCACTACCACTACCAGCACTACTATCTTTTTCATTAAATATTAATTAATTCATTTTTGGTTTGCCAAGATATATTTTGCTCATCAAGGAGAAATTTGGTCAAGTCGCCAATTCATTATTTTTCAGGGAAAGTATCTAAGATCATGTAAAATTTTTTTTTTTGTTTCTTTGCTATCTTTTGTTATTTTTTGTATTGTATATTCGTATTGTCCTGTAAATAGGTTAAACTGTTGGATAATAAAGCTATTATCATTATTAAATATGTTAAGAAATATTAATAATATTTCCTAAATTTCTTTTACTCTTTAATTTTTTCGATTATCGGCTCTTACAAAATCCTGGCCCCTCCTTGGCCCCCATATTCTTAAAAGCTGGCGTTGTCACTGATTCAAAAAGAGAAAAATAATGCTGTTCCAAAACAATACACGTTTAGCAATTTTATTACCAGTTCCGCCAAACTATTTTGCAGCTTTTCATTAAATTTTCATTTTGCCATTTTCAATTCTTGCTGTTTATCGTAAAACGTTATTTATTTGAAAAGTACATAGTCCGTTGCAAATCGGCCCAGCCCACTTACTATGCCCCAAATGCGTCCATTTTACTCACAGGAAGTAAAAAACCGAAATCCAAACCCGTACATTCCGATTTTTCATACATCCAACCGATTTTCCCGGAATCTCGCGTTCGAAATCTCTTCGTAAAACGCTGCCCATTCATGCCCACGGGCCAGTCCGTCGTTTCATCCACCTGTTTAGTATGCGTCTACCGTACTGGAACCGCGTGCCGGCCGACATGAGCGCCGAAGACGATTCTTATTCCGTTGACGTGCCGACGTCGTTTCAATGTCGCAATACGACGAACTGGATTTAGGGAAGCCCGATCCGCGATGATTCGGCTTAAAATCGATTTTTTTTACGGTTCGGAGTACGTAGATTTCGATCGATACGGGAAAACCGTAGGTATCGATCACGCCGATGTGCATCCGCCATTTTGCAACGCCGGTCATCCGCCGTAGACGATTGCCAGTCATTGCTTCTGGGGAAATCCAACAACTGTTCTAAATCTTGACGAAGAATAGGAACTTTGTTACGATCTATCGTCACTAGATTTTGTCCAAATGATTGTTGCGCGTTGTAATTGAAAAAGATAGACTCTTACGAATTGCAAACTTGCTCTTTGGTTAATCAAGGAAATACTGCTGTTATAAAAGAGAAAAATTTTAGATTGTCGCCCTTGTGTAGCATGTAAAGGGTGTTTTTTTAGAGCTATAAAACTTTAAATTGCAATAAAACAACGATGGATTATTCGATTGACATAAATTTTATTTATCCGCAAGATAATTTTGTGGCATTACATTTCAAATATGATTTCTGGCATATGACCGCCACGGTTGGCTCGGATGTTGTCCAATCTGGACGTCCAATTTTCGATGACTTTTTCCAACATTTGTGGCTATATATCGGCAATAACACGCCAAATGTTGTCTTTCAAATGGTCAAGGGTTTGTGGCTTATCCGCATAGACCAATGACTTTACATAGCCCCAAAGAAAGTAGTCTAGCGGTGTTAAATCACAAGATCTTGGAGGCCAATTCACAGGTCCAAAACGTGAAATTAGGCGGTCACCAAACGTGTCTTTCAATAAATCGATTGTGGCACGAGCTGTGTGACATGTTGCGCAGTCTTGTTGGAACCACAGCTCCTGGACATCATGGTTGTTCAATTCAGGAATGAAAAAGTTAGTAATCTTGGCTCTATACTGATCACCATTGACTGTTACGTTCTGGCCATCATCGTTTTTGAAGAAGTACGGACCAATGATTCCACCAGCCCATAAAGCGCACCAAACGGTCAGTTTTTCTGGATGTAACGGTGTTTCGACATACACTTGAGGATTAGCTTCACTCCAAATGCTGCAGTTTTGTTGACGTAGCCATTCAACCAGAAGTGCGCTTTATCGCTAATGGACGTAGTGCGTGATACGTATTCCGCACAGAACCATTATTTTCTAAATAAAATTGCACTATTTGCAAGCGTTGTTCAGGCGCGAGTCTATTCGTGATGAATTGCCGAATCAAACTGAGAATAACTCACTTGACAACTGTTAAATCGTTCGCCATCTTGATCAGTAATGTTAATTCAAAGTTATATACCTCGAAAAAAAACACCCGTTATAAAGGCTAAAGTGCACGGGGCGAGTTTACGGCCGATTGTAAAAAACCGACGATTCGGCGAGTGGGCTAGTAGTCGAGTATTATGGCGTGTGGAAACTATGTGTTGATATCTACTGTTTACTGTTAGGTTAGGTTATTATGGAAATTTGCTAAACTATTGGTGGTTTTGTTTAGGAAGAAATACCTAGATTATGTTGAAGATGAAATGGAACACGAGTAATATTTCATTGCTTTCACATGTATACCAACAATTTCCTACGTTGTGGAATCTTAAAGATAAAGACTACAGCAACAAATCGTTAAGGGATGCAATTTTCAAACGACTCAGTCTGAAATGAAACAACTCCAGTTGTTGAGTGAAATAAATACGATTTTTACACGCAGCTAACGGAGCGAGTGCATCGAGTACATTGGTCTAGTTTACGAGCTGCTTGTGAAAAAGCCTGCTTGTAGCTTGTAAACTAGCCCAGTGTACTTAACCCTCAAGGAGATGAAAAAAAATAATAAAATGAACGACAAATTCTATAATATATAATAACAAAAGAATTATAAAAGAATAAAGGTTATCCACTTTTACCATATGCCATTTACGCATTTACGAAAACATATCGCATATCAAGGTCAAAAAGAACTAGTCTTTTTCAGAATATTGAGAATCATGGCAAAGTTTTTCCGATAAGAAATAGCAATAGGAAAACTGGTGAAAAAATTTGAACTGTCGGGGCAAATTAGTGATGTGAAGAATTAAATTCGTTTGCGTCACTTGAGAATAACTGTGAATATTGCAGATATAACCTGTAGTGTTGACGAAAACCCAGATTTAATAATTTCTTGCCTTGGGAATTAGGCATTACACAAACGACATGTTGCATGAAGAGTTAGAGTTCATTTGACACAATAACTCAAGGCGGACGATCAAAACAACGTCGTATCTTCGCTACATCAAAATGATTAGGATTTTCATCGAAAATAATCTTTACTGATGAGGCCCATCTTCACCTCTGGGGCTAAGTTAAGAAGCAGATTTCTCACATTTGGGTCTCGGAAAATTCAAGAATGATTATTGAAAAGCCTCTCCTTCCTCTACTGTTGTTTGATGATGTTTTTATGCTGGTGGTGTCATTGGACCATACTTATTCGAAATTGAAGCTGGTGCAACTATTACGGTGAATAGATTGTGCTATCGAACTATGAATAATGATTTTAATCTATACTATATTAAACTCGTAAGCGCTCCTCCCACCGAAAATCGAACGATTTTGGACCGATTTTGCGGTCGAGTGTTCTCGGCTCTGGGAGAGATACGAGAAAAACTAAGAGTACGGGAAGAAAGAGAAAATGTCGAATTAACTCCCGCGGATATTCCCGTTTCCCGATTTTTCGGGATTACCTGGGAATGAACGGATAAAGTTTGGGAAATTTCCCGACGAATTTCCAGATTCACGTCGACGTGAACGACCAATAGGAAAATACTACGATGTCCTTGGGTAGCAACGGGCCTAGCAACGTCCGCGGCAATTGACGTTTCTAGAATATTTAGGTTTTATATTATTTTTACTGTGTCCATTAGAGGGCTCTTGATGAATAGAACTATTTGAAATATGAATAACTTTATAAAAAAATCAAGGATCAATCTAATAATCTATTCAAAATATTCTGACGTTTCAACCAATTCTGTGCTCATTCATGAAATCGTCGAAATACAGAATGAAAATGGGAAACGTCAGATGATATTTTAATGGAAATGTTGAAATTTGGACGAATCGAGAGGAAATATGCAAGAAAAGATGAATCAGATGCGATTTATATCCCTTTTTCCATGTATATTTTATGATATTTTCAAGCGGAATCGTTTTGTGTCAGTGGAAAGCTTGGTTTGCCAGAAGCCTCTACAGGAGTCATTTGGTTATTTGAAAAGTTTTTAACGAGAAATTTGAGGAAATAATAGACTACACCTGTATGTACCGCCCTTTTATGATGGTATTTTTGCGTTTTGTTGATATTTTCATGGAAATTGGTCAAATCTTGAAGCATTCCGTTTCATGTGAATTGTCAAGGTAAATATATCATTTTGGAAAGATATCAGCATTTGAGGCGAAGAAAACTGGTAGGTAGAGATATTTTAATTCGATTTCCTTTATATTTAACGATTTTTTGAACGAAATTCATGAAAATTCATCAATTTATAGAATCTGTGTCACCAGTTATTTTGACATTATTCCTATAAGGAGCACAAATGCACCTAATTATGCAAAGGCATTGTGGCCGGGTCGTTAGGGATGCGGTCGTACAATCTGAGGTCTCTTTTGGGATGCGAGTTCAAATCTTGCAGCAGGTGATAATTTTTTTTTCTTAATTTTTCGCCAGTTATTAATTTTTATATTATTTGGCGGTGAATGCTTCGGATTATTGAAATGGATCAATTTTTTGTTTAGTCTATTGTGTGAATGATTTCGTAGTATACACATATAATTATATTTTTCCGAATTTCAAAGTACATATAAGAATAACGATTATACATTGTTTTTTTTCAAGTTGCCTATTGGAGGTTTTTCGATAAATTGACCATATTATACAGGGTGTACAATTTTCGAGCGCCAATTATGCTTTTCTGTAAAATTGAAAACTTATGAAATCTGAAAATTGAAATTTCAAGTTAGATTTCTCTCACATAATTTGAGAAGATATACGTGCGATGAATAACGTTTATACAGAGTGTACAATTTCCGAGATGTCTCTGGAGAACTGAAAACTTTTCTTATAGTTGTCATGTTAGCTCTATAGGTTATCATTCAATTGCATAATTCTTGAAGGTATACAGGTGGGGATTGACGATTATATACAGGGTGTACAATTTTCAAGCGCCAATTATACATTTCTGGAAAATCGAGACCTTATGAAATCTGGAAATTGGAATAAGAGCTTTAGATTTGTTTTCTCTTGTATAATTTGCGAAGATATACGTGCGATGAATATTTTTTATACAGTGCGATATCGATTTTACAGGAGATATGGAAGTATTTATGAATGAATTAAAATATGGATCTATGGGCTATATTGATCAACCTAAAAGGTAGATCTATGGGCTATGATGATCTACCTACAAGGTAGATCTATGGACAACATTGATCTACCTACAAGGTAGATCTGTGGGCAACATTGATCTACCTACAAGGTAGATCTGTGGGCAACATTGATCTACCTACAAGGTAGATCTATGGACAACATTGATCTACCTATTAGGTAGATCTACAGGATATATTGATCTACCTACAAGGTAGATCTATGGGCGTACTAGTTAATTAATTAATATTTTTTAATATATTCATATAGAAGAAGGTTACTTTCAACAAGACGACGAACGTCCAATTAGAAAGAAGAAGAAGGTACATATCTCTCCCCCCTCTATGTTCCCTCTCTCCTCTCTGTATCACCTTTTTCTCTCCTCCTCTCTCTCCCCTCTCTCTATTCCTATTCCTCTCCTTATCTCTCTCTCCCTCTTTCTATTCCCTCTTTCTATCTTTCTCTCTCTTTCTCTATCTCTCCCTCTCTCTATTGTTTTCTCTCTTTGACAACAAAATTCCATGTGTACCCCCTTCCCTGAAAACAATTTTCGAAAAGCTATTTCTCAAATGATCATAGATACTATCTTAATTTAACTAATGAGATTTCATCTCTATTCCTTACATTGCACATCTATAATATCAAGACGTATCGTTGCCAATACTGTGTATGAGAAATTCAGATGATACTTTCCTCTTAAAATACGATATGAAAATTCGTGTTACTATTTTATGAGTAAACACTGAATTCCAATCTAATCAGATCTGTTGTCAAAACAAGTATTATAATTTTTAGGTAATATTTGACGATGAATATTTTATAAACTTGTTCAAATAGTGCTTGAAATTTTTCACATTTGCATAACGATCAAAAATGTGTTCTCCATACCATAAAAGTCGTTTTTAATTTTTTTAATTTTTTTATTTTTGTTTAATTGATTTGAGATATTCTATTAGAAAATAATGATCCATAGTGTGAAATGTGCATCTTTCAGGTTCTTTGATAATATCTCCAGAACTGTTGGTCTTATGATAAAATAAAAGGAAACTCATTGATTGTATATCTATATGTATATGATCTTTTACCGTGGACTTCCAGGTGATTGATCTTTAGAAAATAGGTTAGATTAGATTAGATCCTTATCGGTCGATCGACTAGAATTTAGTCGATCAAAACTAAAAACATTGTTATTCAATGCCTTACCGAATTTGTCTTCGGAAGATTGCCTTGAAAAAAAGGATAACTAGAGAATCTTATCAAACGTTACACAACCTTACTTAACCTAACTGGAAGTAGAGATTAGAATAAATCAAATTCTAATTAATCCCGGAAAATCCAATATGACCATTCATGAATTAACAACCTAACGTAAATCAAATATTTCTAGTAAGAGATCATCAAAAAAACTCTAACCTTGCACAACTTTATCCAAGTATAACTTGAATTCCAAGTGAAATTCCATTGAAATAATGGAATTAAAAAAAACAACTGACTCGGTGTTTGCAGCTTTTGAGCACTCGTTAATTTATGCTCCCTCGGAACCTTGAAACTTTATATAGGTAGGTATATAAGATGTCATTGTTGTCGGTTATTTTATCTAGATACGGAGTTCTGATGATATGATCTTCCTGAAATGCGGCAACTTTGTACATACAAACTAAATCTCATTTTGGACATTTTTCTCTCATATTCTGCTTGAATATTCTGCGTTCTGGTGAAGCGATCAACAGCAAAAATTCGAAATAAGTTTGAAATAGTTATCAAACTCAAATAAGGATAATAAATAAAGGAATATATCAAACTTGGTAAGAGAAACCAAAGTTAGAAGTTAACCAACAGGGAAACGTGCTGCCATTGGAGGTGAGTAGCGATAGACCGATTTCGCTCTTTTTAGAGCGAACTACATTTATTTATTTATTTGATGCTTGCAAGGAATACAAACAGGCTAAGCCCACAAAACAGTATTCACATCTTAGAAACGACAAATACATCGATCAAATCAATAAAAGTAAAAGAAACAGTACAGTTGTTTTTGTTTTGTTTTTTATTTCATGAAAGAGTATTCCTTAGACTTCGCTTCAGATTATTGGGTGTTAAATTGAAAATGTCATTGAAAGTCAATGCAAATATTATTATATGTAACGAATAATGAAAATTCAAAAAAGAAAAAGAAGTACGATTTCCAGGTGTGTAATATCATACGATATTAATTAACTATCTGGTTAATGTATCAACAAACATGCCATCAACACAACCATTGTCAAACAGAAGATTTCCACGCTATTTCATAGAAATCATAATCGAAAGTAAACAAGGAGAATGCACGTCATCAAGGGAAAGTAGCGATATACCGGTTTCACCCTTATTAGGGATATATATTATTATTATTATATGTAGTGATCATCCTAGAAATTGGAGTATTCTGTGCACTGTTCGTCATCCGAAAAGGAGTAAAAAATGTGTCTCTATCTCTCGATCTAATATCAGGGACTCTGAATGGAATTGACTGCAAAATATCCGGCACACGGAACAAACTATTGACAATTTTATACAGAATAGTAATGTCAGTCATTTGTCGACGATTTTTTAGCTCCATTATACCAAATTTCTCTCGAATATGCGAGTACTCATGATTACTGTAGAGTGTAGACGATTTTATTCTGCTAGGAATCTGGCAAATTTATTTTGTATTCTCTCTATATAGTTTTTGTATTCAGGATTCCAAACTGTTGATGCAAAATTCAGTCGACTATAAATATACGAGAAATATAGGTTGTTTTTTTCGAGGTATATAACTTTAAGTTGGCATTACTGTTCAAGATGACGACCGATTTAACAGCTGTCAAGTGATTTATTCTCACTTTGGTTTGGCAATTCATCATGAATAGACTCACGCCTGAACAACGCTTGCAAATTGTGTAATTTTATTTCGAAAATAATGGTTCTCTGCGGAATATGTATCGTGCACTACGTCCATTTTATTTTGTTTAGCGATGAAGCGCACTTCTGGTTGAATGGCTACGTCAACAAACAAAACTGCCGCATTTGGAGTGAAGCTAATCCTCAAGTGTATGTCGAAACACCGTTACATCCAGAAAAACTGACTGCTTGGTGCGCTTTATGGGCTGGTGGAATCATTGGTCCGTACTTCTTCAAAAACGATGATGGCCAGAACATTACAGTCAATTGCGATCGGTATAGAGCCATGATGACTAACTTTTTCATTCCTGAATTGAACAACCATGATGTCCAGGAGCTGTGGTTCCAACAAGACGGCGCAACATGTCACACAGCTCGTGCCACAATCGATTTATTGAAAGACACGTTTGGTGACCGCCTAATTTCACGTTTTGGACCTGTGAATTGTCCTCCAAGATCTTGTGATTTAACACCGCTAGACTACTTTCTGTGGGGCTATGTAAAGTCATTGGTCTATGCGGATAAGCCACAAACCCTTGACCATTTGGAAGACAACATTCGCCGTGTTATTGCCGATATACGGACACAAATGTTGGAAAAAGTCATCGAAAATTGGACGTCCAGATTGGACTACATCCGAGCTAGCCGTGGCGGTCATATGCCAGAAATCATATTTAAAATGTAATGCCACAAGCGGGTAAATGAAATTCATGTCAATCGAATAATCCATCGTTGTATAATTGCAATTTAAAGTTCTATAGCTCTAAAAAAAACACCGTTTATATTACCAAGAATGTTTTATTATTTTTAAAAGTTCTACAGTGTCGAAGAACATATCCGAGCATCCTATCGGCATCCCGCAGAAGATTTTCGATATGCTGATCGAATAACAGTAAACACAAATACCCACCCAACGCAAATATGATAACCAAATGAATAAGAGGGTATTCAATTAAGAGCCAGCAATAGCATTGAGACCACATTTGTCAGCCAGAAGCCCCAGATAACTCAAGTCAAACCTAACCTCACCTATCCCAACTTCCTCTAGGGAAGATCCTAATTCCCCAATTTTTTGGGCCACCGTCAATCTACATTTACTCCATAGTCATCATCCTCTTCGCGTCCGAACAAAGCAGAACAATGTCGCGATTCGGTATTCCCTAACACCGCTGTATTGTGTTTGTTCGGTACAGCACATTTTCCGATAAAATACGTAATCGCCAGGTGTGCTATTTGCGCTCTTTTAATGAACTCTGGCTAATCGCGGATCTGGCCTTGGGGACGATGTACATCTATTCCTTACCGAGCAGTGTTAGATGTTTACGATCCCAAAACGACTTGATTATGCGGATAGCGGACACTTTTTTTTATACTTCTAGGTTATCCGTAAGATATCTATCTATAAATAAATAAGATCTGCTGTGTCTCTTGAAAAATTCACGTGAGGCCGGGAGCTTTTGAGCGCTCGTTCATTCATAGGCCTATTGCGCCCTTCGAGACACATAACTGTATATAAGGATATATGGCCTTCAAGGGAGAAATTCCCGCATGAATGACGAGCGCTCAAAAGCTTCCTCTTTTTCAATATCCATCCACACGAAATTTTGAACGAAACTTGCGATTGTTATCCTACATATACAGGATGTCCGGGAAAATGTGGAAAATCTCTCGGATTCAGATAAAACATAAAAAAAATGAGATGACAAGTTCCCATAATTTTTTTCCTAAGGTCCCTTCCTACGGAGATACGGCCTCCTAAATGACGTCAATGGAAATCTATTTTACTGGATTGAATTTCAAACTACTTAATATAATTAATAATAATAATAATAATGTAGTTTATTTTATCATGAACATTAATCGCAGAGGCTCAATTCAATATTCAAAGAATATTTGATATGATGAATAGTTAGTTAGTAGTAAGGACCTATTAAAATACTACCCTTAAATTTAAATTAGCTCTTTTAGTTTACCAGGGGCGAACTAGGTTGTTTACGTGCCTTTCTGTGCCGAAACTGCATAGTTAAGAATCTTTATAATCTTGTCGTATTCAATACCATAAACTAGAACTTTTATGTTCCTTGAATAACTTTCGTATCACACTTTGTTGCCGACAAAAAAAAGAATTCATGGTTCTTTTCAATAGAAATAAAAAAAATTAATTCCTCTGTTATTTTGTTTCTCGAAAACGGTTCATTTTATCGACGATAAAAAAGAGTACATTTTTTTTTGGCTTAATGTTCAAGCTATCCAAATTTGTTTTTTCTACTCTCCTTATCAAACAGGTGTTGAAAATGTAAGCATTAAAACGTACAACCTATTCCGCCCCTGGTAAAATGAAAGAGCTTATTTAAATTTAAGGGCAGTATTTTAAGAAGTTATTACTACTGTTCATCATATCAAATTTTCTTTAAATTATATTAAGTATTTTGAAATTTATTCCATCAAAATGGATTTCCAATGACTTCATTTAGGGGGCCGTATCTCCGTAGGGGTAGCCGCTAGGAAAAAAAAATGATGGGAACTTGTCATCTTATTTTTTTATGTTTCATCTGAATGCGAGAGAATTCCCACATTTTCCCGGTCACTCTGTATAAAGTTTGTTTCCTAACTACGGTACGATACTTCATATGGTACTTCGTCGTTAAGTTTCTATGAGAATATGTCCTGAGTTGCTTCGTTTCTGAGATATGATATTTATGTAATATCATAAATATTCTTAAATCGATTATGTTGCATTTTGAAACAGTTATTTGAAATGATGATTACTCTTCTCCTTCTCTCTTCTCTTCTCCAATCTCAATTAAGATCGTAATAGTATATTCTAAAACAAGTTGCAAAATAGGCTCCTATTCCAAAACGAATGCGAAATTCTAAAACGAGAGACGAAGAAGCGAGTGTTGGAATTGCCTTCTGCAAAAAGTATTAGACGATATATTTTCTCTATTTCATTAAAGTTTTGTGGAATAGTGTCGAAATTCAATGAAAAATTTAGATTATTCATTCTAGTGACTTTTAAATTTTATCTTGGCAGTTGGTGTGACTGTTACGAAAATTGACAGATTACGGAATTCGAATTTGAATCGTTCGTTTCGAATTTTGAAATTTATAATTCCCCATTAAATTCGTGAATTATGTTTGACGAAAATGATTTAACACCACCAGAATTGGGAAAAATTGCTAATAAAGTTGCAAATCATTTCATTATATCCATATCATATCATATTGACAATTGCCGTGTGTTGAAATTTGATAGGATCGGTAGTCAGTGTATGGACAGCCACAAAACGAAAGATATAACTGAAAACAATGCTGTAATGAGTTCATTACAGCACTGTTTTTAGTACTGTAATGTACTCATTACGATACCGAAATAGAGAAACCGCTTTTCCTAACGCTCGACTTTGAAATATACGGAAATAATTGCTACTCGTGTATCACTGTAAAAAAATGCCGATACTCATCGCAATTTCATTCGACACGACCGTTAGCCTGACGTGCACGTTGTGCAATTCATGAAATTTCCGTTATGAACACAATAAAATTGAGGGGATTACCGCAGTCCAAGTGTTTTCCGCATCTTATGGACACACCCTTGAAAATACTGTGGAAATACGGTACGGCAGTTGCGTAAGTTGGAAAAATGGAAAATTTCCGAAGCGCGTCGATTGGCAGGTCAGGTTGTTTTCCATTTCAGCGAGATGTATTGTGAAGATTTCAAGGTCTCGGTCAAGTTTTATGATCGAATCTTGTGCGATCTTGAATAAAGTTATTTAGAGATGGTTTTGGTTTCCTAGTGGTGACTTTTGTGATGGGACTCATTTAGCTAAGATGATTTTGGGGTATCTCACCCCCGCCTCTTAAGGGCTAAGTTTTTCAAAATATATCGAACTATAACCAGCGGTACTTGTTATCATCACTAGTTCCAACACAAAAACCACCCTCAAGGCTGCCAAATCACGCAAAATCGTGAAAAAAGCCATGTTAAATCAGGAGCTTTTGAGCGTCTATTGCGCCATTAGTGAACACATAACTGTATAACACTTCACTCACTAGGTAACGATTCTAACCAGTAAAAACATATTTTCTCTAATTCTGTGGTTATTCCGTTCATTCTTCCACATCGTGCGAGAATATATCAGAAACGCACTGTTTTCATGGTTATATTTCATTATTCTATGTTGGTACTCCGAACTTTCCGTCACGGCTTTATCTGTCAATTCATCAATTTGCCTTAAAGAAATCAGTTCTGCCAACCAACATTTTTCAATGCAAAAATCACTAAATTATATTTATGGAAATATTTCATTAATTTCAATGAAAATGCAATGAATTAGAGAAAATAATGTATAATACTCGTACAGAAGGCTCATTCTACCACTCGTTCATTCCAAAACTCGCCACTTCGTGGCTCCTTTTTGAATTTTGAACTCGTGGAAGAATATCAATGCCTTCTGCACTTGTATTATGAATAATTATTCCGACTTTATTCCTCAACATAGTTCAAGCCTAATTTCAGGTCATTAAAGATGAGCCTCAAAAGTTACTTGAAACAGTCGGTTGAATTATTTTCTCTAATTCTGTGGTTACTCCATTCATTCTTCCACATCTTGTAGAACAAAATCGTGCGAGAATATATCAGAAACGCACAGTTTTCATGGTTATATTTCATTATTATATGTTGGTACTCCGAACTTTCCGCCACGGCGAACGAAATCAGTTCTGCCAACCAACATTTTTCAAGCCAAAAATCACTAAATGATATTTATGGAAATATTTCATTAATTTCAATAAAAATGCAATGAATTAGAGAAAATAATGTATAATACTCGTACAGAAGGCTCATTCTACCACTCGTTCATTCCAAAACTCGCCACTTCGTGACTCGTTTTTGAATTTTGAACTCGTGGAAGAATATCAATGCCTTCTGCACTTGTATTATAAATAACTATTCCGACTTTATTCCTCAACATAGTTCAAGCCTAATTTCAGGTCATTAAAGATGAGCCTCAAAAGTTACTTGAAACAGTCGGTTGAATTATTTTCTCTAATTCTGTGGTTACTCCGTTCATTCTTCCACATCTTGTAGAACAAAATCGTGCGAAAATATATCAGAAACGCACAGTTTTCATGGTTATATTTTATTATTATATGTTGGTACTCCGAACTTTCCGCCACGGCGAACGAAATCAGTTCTGCCAACCAACATTTTTCAAGCCAAAAATCACTAAATGATATTTATGGAAATATTTCATTAATTTCAATAAGAATGCAATGAATTAGAGAAAATAATGTATAATACTCGTACTGAAGGCTCATTCTACCACTCGTTCTTTCAAAAACTCGCCACTTCGTGGTTCGTTTTTGAATTTTGAACTCGTGGAAGAATATCAATGCCTTCTGCACTTGTATTATAAATAACTATTCTTCTTGTTGTCGTTCTATCGATATCTTCCCTCATTTTCCTCTTTCAAACCATCTCCCCTATATCCCTAACAGGTAACACAATCATTATATGTATTTTTTTTAATTGTGTTTAAAGAAATCCTAGATATGAAATACTGAGTTATAAGAGTTGGTAGGAAGAGATCGCTCCGCGATATGTCAACTCCTCACTCATTGTATACACGCTTCTGGAAAATATTAATTCAGCAAAAATATGAGTTCTAATAGTAATAATAATAGCCACCTTCGAGAGTGATACATGTGCTCCTTTAACTCTTCAATACATTTTCTGTAAAAAGATTCGTATTTGCTATTGCTTACGAAATAGGCTTTAATTTCGCCACTTCTTCAATAGAGCCAAATCTTTCTCCCTGAAGTAAACTCTCTGCAAAAAGCAGGAAGCAGGTAATCACGGGGTGCTAGATCTGGAGAATTAATTGGGTGGTCACGCAATTGGAGCGCAATTCGTTCGATTTGATCATGATTTTCATCGATTTGTGACAAGAAGCATTGTCAATACACGAAACTCGTTTTTAGTCATATCTGAAATAACAACAAATATAGCGTCTCTTCGATATCTCAATCCGGACATAACTCTATGTTTCGAAATTTTGACACGAATCTTTTGAAACTTAGACTAACGACAAAAAAATGGTGGTATGACACTGTGTCATCTGTTTACCAGGCTTGAGACTTATTCAGTGACGTGTTTAATGAGATTTTCATTATTAATCACACCTGGAATATAAATAATTTCATGTACATATAAATAATGTAATTTTAAAATAATAATTTTCATTATATTGTAACATTTTCATTGAATTATCGTACATTTAACTATTTTCCATGCAAACTCATGCTCTAAATATTTTAATCGATTGATTCATAGATCTTGTTATATAACGTATAACGTTGTTACTATGTACTTGTTCTTGTTTCCAAGTCTGTCAGTTCATTTGGTGATTACCTGACCAAATGGTTATATCGATTTCAAATATTCCAACCATAAAAAAACCATAATTAACCTGGGATTGAAAAATCCCAGAAGCATAACTCCATATTAGACTGTGATAAATCATGATGACATTTGTGGCTTTCATACTCCACAAACTGACTGATTCGTTTCATAAGCGTAATCGTAATGCGTTCGGAAAATACCAAAGCAACACACCTAAAAAAGTAAAATTACCAAAATGTATACAGGCACATACGATGAAGTTTCGGTATCATGTTTACTAGGCCAAAACGGGCTGTTCTTCAAAATTTTTAAATCCTCTCGAATTGTTTATTGATGTGTATTGAGAAAATAAAAAGTGGATATTTTCAATTTGCAAGAGTATTACTCAAAAAAGCAATTATGTACTTGCCTGAGATTCTGTTGAATTTAGATTTTTTAGGTATTTAATAATTTTGTCGACTTAAAGTAAATCGTTATGAAATTGTGATCTGTAAGTGTGTAAATAAATAAGATAATAATTTTGAGTGTTCGTTTCCTGAACAGACTATTTTGTCGCAATATCTTCAATTTTCAAATTTTGGGCCGGGTATGGTCGACAAAAATAAGGATTAACTCACTAATGATGAATTCATCGTAAAATTCGATATGTCCACCTGATCAGCTATAAATACGATAACGCTTAATCAGAACCTTGAAGTTTTTAGTGTAGACTCGAATGTCGTGGTTAGGTTTCATGATGCGGGCAAATTACAACAAGGAGTTCCGTAAATATAGATGTTCGAAATTTTGTTGCTTCAAAAGTATAAATTTGATCGGGTTGAAAATTTACCTTCAGATGAAAAGTTACAAATGCTCATATTGATTGCGTAATCTGATCCAGATAAAAATCCAAGAAGAATATCGAAAAAAATTTCCCAATATTCTAGGAAAAACCTTTTCAACCGAGAACATAACGCCATCGAAATATTAGTCGATATGTATCTGCATCATAAAGATATTCTCGATCAAATATGTCAGCTTACGAGCTAAATTCTCGGCATTTGCGGGAGGTTTCAATTTTCTGCTTTAATATGAATAAATCTGCGGCTGAGGCTCATAGAATGCCCTCAAATACCTATGGTGAGGCCGTTATTAGTGAAAGAACGTGCCAAGAGTGGTTTCAACTTTCAACGCTTCAAGAACGGTGATTTCGACGTCGAAGACCAGCATGGCGGTGGAAGAGAGAAGGTTTTTGAAGATGCAGAATAAGGGGGCATTACTTAATCAAGATTCGTGTCAAACGCAACATGAATCGTCAGGATCATTGAGAGTGACGCAACAAGCAATATTAAAACGCCTGAAAGTCATGGGAATGATTCAGAGACCAGGAAATTGGGTGCCTTACGTGTTGAGGCCGAGAGATGTTGAACGGCGTTTGTTTGCTTGAGAACATCTGCCATTGTGACTGGAGACAAAAAATGGGTTCATTACAATAATCCCAAGTGCACAAAATCATGGAAATATCCCGGCCATGCTTCCACGTCGACGGCCAAACCGATTATTAACGGTTTTAAGGCATGATCAGTATTTGGTGGGTCCAGTTCAGCGTAGTGTATTATGAGTTATTAAAACCGACTGAAACAATCGCAGGCAATCGTTATCGAACGCAATTAATGCGTTTGAGCCGAGTGTTCAAAGAAAAACGGCCGCAAAACAACGAGAGATATGATTTTACAGCATGATAATGCTCGACTCCATGTTGCGAAAATGGTCAAGCCATACTTCGAAACGTTGAAACAGGAAGTCATAACCCACCCGCCGTATTCTCCAGACGATGCTCCCTCGGACTAGTACTTGGCTGACCAGCACTTGCGGTCTTATGAAAAATTGGATCGATTCGTGAATCGCTTTAAAGGATGACAAGTTTTTTCAGCTCAGGATTCGTACGCTGCCCGAAAGATGGGAGAAAGTAGTGGCCAACGATGGACAATACTTTCAATCATAAATGTATAACCAGTTGTTTACAATAAAGCCTCGAGTTTCGACAGAAGCAAAGTTGTACACCTACGTAATAAAACATGGTGTAAAATTAGCTGTGTTTTATCCCATCAAAGAACCTTTTGACCATGGAAATGGAGACCTGCACCGAAACGTTCGTTTTTCATAACGAAATCGCTTTTTCCTCGTGCACGATTGTCGATTAGCGCATATCGCGGCCGTCGCAGGTCGCGTTTCCAACCAAAAACCGACAATATGCATCGGCGACCGTCCGTTTTACGGCAAATCTACTTTCGTTATCGATTCCGGCCGAATTCGGTCCTCTCTCCCGCCTCGCCTCGCCGTATCAACCTTGACCGCGACCTAAGCCAACGCATTTTCATCGGGATCTTCCATATCCATTCGACACACACAGCCTTGGATCGGCTCACTTCCACTTAACCGAAACATCGATTGTAGGAGTCGCGTGCGTTAGGCGCGGATTACGTTATGCCGGCGGCACACTTTCCGTATGATACGATTGCACAACGCGATCCGCGCGAGGATATCGCCATGAGGGAGCCCCGTCACTTCGGAAAATTCCGGGTTTCGTTTTTTACGTTATTTGTCTCGGAAATATAGGTGGATTTTGTTGTTGTATATTGATCGAGTTGGTCAATTCTTGCATTCGAGTGAGGTCGTTCCCCGAACAGATCGCTCTACAGCGTGCCAAAAAGAGGAACTCGTCAATAATAACTGTACGAAGAATTATTAAGGTGAATCCTCGCAACCGTCGATGTTTGATTTCAAAAGCAATTTATCCTGTGCTTTTTTTAATTTTATATTTCTCACACCCTACGCCTCGTATCCCTCTACTAAATTTTTCAAAATGGGAATATATCTATGGATTGTGATACATCTAATGAAAGGTGATTTGATTACCTATTCAGCGATGTGGCTAAAAATAGAATTTGTTGTGTCGTTTTCTATTAAAAAATTAGGACTTATTTACAATTTGTGATTGAAAAGTAACTTCAATCAGAACATTATCAGAATTCCAGTAATCCATGGATAATATTGAGAAAAAAATACGCAACCAACTAATTTATTTAATTTCTTAGATTGAGCAACTTTTTGGTCTCTTGTGTTTTCGACATATCAAGTTTGTTTTCGAGAAAAAAAATAAAATTCACTTCAACTGGTTTTAAAAACTTTTTTTCTACAAGCGTGCGCTTTCAACTATTTTTCCACGCGCAGTTTAAGTCAAAAAGAGTCACTTTCCCACACAGTGAGGGAAAAACCCCTACTATTTTCTACAAGCGTGCGCTTTCAACTCTTTTTCCACTCGCATTTTTAGTCAAAAAGAGTCACTTTCCCACACAGTGTGGAAAAATCCCTGCTATTTCTGCATATAGCAGTTCACTCAATGGCAGTTTCGTGCTAGAAAGTAACACTTTCCGCACTAGTTAGGAATACAACTATTTTAGACAACATAAAATAAAAACCAAAATTGAAAGCTAAACAATTTTGACCTAATTATTTGAAATAATTGTACTGTCAACCAAATCGGTTTAGAATATTTATGACATACGTTCATAAGAACTTTCTTCAAACGCCCTGACGAATCATGCTTTGAAGTTTCGTATAGTAGTTAGAAATATTTATGAGGTCACGGTTCACGGGAAGTCGGCATGAAATATGTTATAAGCTTGAATATCTCGAAAAATACCGATGCTGTAAGGAAAAATTCAAATTTCACTTTTGCAATTCATTAGATTTTTTGTTATGATTAGGGATTCACGACTTGACTTGTTATTCAAGCTACTTGACTTGTTATTCAAGCTACTTGACTTGGGCTTCACTTGAAATCAACACAAGTTCAAGGCAAGAAGTAGTTTTTCAATGACAAGTCAAGTATGTATTTATCAAAAGATTTCAAATCAAGCTCACGTCAAGTAGCTTGAATTTAAATTCAAGTAGCTTGAATATCAAGTCAAGTCGTGAATCCCTGCTTATGATCGAAATAATGATGTCGTCCCAATTCAGGACAAGCCTACTACAATTTCAGCCAATTCCATTGGGACTATTTCGCTAACAGGGCCATTTTCGCTATTTGAAACGCATAGGTATACCGAAATCAAATAAATCACGGTATTAACACTGCAGGGGTTCTTATCAAAGACAATCGATATACCCACGACCTCCTTTCATTCTCCTCGTACGGATGAAGACATCATTCACTTTCTTCCTACCGGTTGTGTGGCTACTCAATAAATACAGAGTGCTTTGACAGCCCAGTCCCTTTGTGTAAATCACTGTCAGCCTCGGTTCACAAAGGTTAAAACGCCGACAGAAGTGAGGACAACAAAGAACGGGCCCTAAATAATAAGTAATAATAAGCGCCCGTTTGGGCATGTACCAACTTGCAGGCCTCCTAGATTCCAAAGTGTTTGTGCAAGGAATAAACACCTCTCCCCGGTCATCTTGCACTGTCGTAAATCACAGTCGCACTTGCCGACACGTCAAAATAGGCTGGAGATCCCACCTAGGTGAAAAGTTAAAGCGAGAAATTCCATTTCACGCCCGGCCCTCTACCTTTTTGCGATTTAGCAAGGTCTTCACATTGTTGCCACATAAACATGTACAAAAGATTATGCGCGTGTCCTCATTTTTACGGAAACTTCCTAATTGGATTAGCGAAAATTTGTGGCATTTGTGCTTTCCTGATTTTATGATAGCGCTGGCCATTTTTGACAGTTTAATTGGGCCGATAGTAAATTTAGTACTTTTGAGATCCGGACCTTTGGATGACGTTGTAAATCATGTCGATGAAATGTTATGCAAATAAGAATAAATTCATGGTGTTCAACTATTCCGATGCCATAATGGAAGGAGGTTTGGATTACCAAAAGACTTGTATTCGACTAAAGCGCAGGCTTCTGCGTAAAATTGGATACACCAATGATGCCTTGGTTGTGGTAGATCTTCAACCATTTTTTCCGAGTGAAAGGAGCAATAAGTTTTTCTTTGATCGTCTCAACCAAAACGAATCGCTATATTTTTGCTGTATTTGTTAGTATCAGCAGTCTTCCTTGAGTTATATAAGAAGGATATTACTTTGTAAAATCATGGGGTTACCTGAAAAAATTGAAGAAGATAATCGGAAACAATCACTCAATATGACAACAAATTCGGTCGACATAATAATTTCAAGCTTTGTAGGTCTACAAGAAGGTAGACGCTAGTATGCTCTTGCCCCAGATATGAAGAATGAGCTAGCTTGTCAAGTAGATGGAAGCGCAATTCGTTCAATTAGAGCATTATTCTCAATCCTCATCGATTTGCGACAAGGAGCATTGTCTTGGTGAAAAATAATTCTTTTCTTTTGGATTTGAGGACATTTCTTCTAAATTTCTGCCAACAATCGATCCAATAACAAAATGTGATTATCACTTCTGATTACTTCACCTTTGTCAAGATAGTCAAGATGAACAATTACAAAAAAACGAATACCATAACCTTTCCGACTGTGAAAGGTTTGAGATTTTGCTCACTTTGAATGGTTTTCAATGACTGTTTTTCACTCAGCTGAAATCTTCATTGACTCAGGAGTATTGTGATGAATCCACTATCATATATTAACGCAAAAACTCCAGTTCATCTCGCTGAAACAGCTCCAAACAGTGTTCAGAATTAACGATACGTTTTTGCTTTTGATCAGCAGTAAGCAAGCGCCTCACTATTTTCGAGCAAAGCTCCCTCATGGAAAAATATTCTCGCTAAATAGTAAACGCACTGACATCTGATATCTTCAACTCCACCGCTATCTCAGCGCAATTTTATTAACGATCGCTCAAAACCATTTCCTGAATTTTTTTATGCTGTCTGAAATAACTGTCGTCGGTTTTTCCACCACGTTCAAAGTCAGTGCACCCACCTTTTAACTGTTCTTGTAGATGGAGCAGAGTCTATATAATACTTATAAACCCTTTGATTTGCTTGCACAGTATTTTTTTATCATCAAAACATAGGGTTTTATCAATACACAAAACTCGTTTGTATCTTTTTTCAAAAGAGTTACTAATGCAACATCTCTTGACCTTCAAGATATTGATACAGACTTAGGTAACTCTATGTTCTAAAATTTGAATCATGGTATTAACCAGAAAACAAAGAAATGTTACTAGTGTTGCCATCTATGTTTCGAAATAGGGACTTACTGAATGTCGTGGTAAATAAACTAACCAATAAAAATGAAATCATAATAAACCATATGTCTACTAGATACATATGAAGAGTTCTATGGTCTCGAAAAGTGCTATAGAACACAATTAACAAGCGCTCATAAGCTCCCAATTTAAAGTCAGTGATTTCCTCCACTTTTTCAATGAAATGTATAAGGTATTGAATATGGGATCATAATTCAAGAATAATATTGACGTGAGTTCAGATTATGTTCGCTTTTTCGTCTGTTCATAAGAAAATCGATGTCCTCTTGAATTATTCAATCTATTGATTTCAGAAAATGCCACCTTGTTGTAAAATTAAAGCGAGACGTTTCGTTTCACGCTAAGCCCAGGTAATTAGTTGGCACGAAATCGTGGAGGAAAAACTACTCTTATCAATTAATCTTCAAATTAATTTAAATGAGATATGATAACTTCAAACTCAATTCTGCCTTTCTGGGATTTATCAAGGTTCGTTGTTGCCAAATAAACACGTACAAAAGATAACTTGCTTATATATTCTACCGGCACTAATTTACTTATCCAAAATCCCAAGCGAAGAAAACCACCTCTTTCTAGATTTCACAATGACATTGGCTATTTTTGACAGTTTAAGTAGGCCGATAGTAACTTTATTACATTTTGAGCACCGGACCTTTCGATGACGTTGTAAATCATGTTGGTGAAATGTTATGAAAAGAAGAAGAAATGCCTGCTGTCCAACTATTCCGATGCCATAATGGAAGCTGATTTGGATTACCAAAAGACTTGTATTCCACTGAATCCGAGGCTACTGAGTGTAATTGGATACACCAATGATGCCTTGGTCGAGGCAGATCTTCAACCATTTTTTCCACGAAAGGCTGGATGCTGTGAAATGTACACCCGGCTTTGTCGAGTAAAAGGACCAATAAGTTTGTCTTTGATCGTCTTAACCAAAACAAATCGTTCGTTAGCAGCGTTCCTGGTGTTATAGAAGAATGGATATTACTTAGTAAAATCAGGAGTTTTCAGAGAAAATTTAGGTAGAATATCGAAAATAACCCTCAAAATGACAACAGATTCGAACAGCCTCAAGCTTTTTAGGTCTACAAAAGGCTGGTAAACACTTGGACCACATTTTTAGAATAAGCTAGCTCGTCAAGCAGATGGAAGCGTAATTCGTTCAATTAAAGCATGATCCTCAATCTCCTCATCGATTTGCATCAAGGATTATTGTCTTGATGAAAAATATTTTTTTGCTTTTGCATTTGAGGACATTTCTTCTGAAGCACGTCCCAAAATATGGATTGCATAACCTTGACGGCTGATATTTGACATTTTGGTCACTTTAGACGATTTCCATCGACTGCTTTTCGCGCAGCTAGAATTCTTTTTGACTCAAGAATATTGTGATGAATTCAAGTCACATATCAACGCAAAAAATCCAGTTCATTTTGCTTAAAAAGCTCTGAACAGTGTTTAGAACCGGCGATGCCTTGTTGCTTTCTCATAGACGAATGTTCTCTTTATAAATAGTGAATGCATAACCTTTTGATACCTTCAACTCTACCACTATCTCAACGCAGTTCAATTAACGATCGTTTAAATCAGTTCGTGCGTTTTTTTTAGGTTTACTAAACAACTGTCGTCGGTGCATCGACCACGTTTGAAGTCAGCGCACCACCTTTTAACTGTTCTTGTGGATAGGACATAGTTAGAATGATACTCATCAAGCCATTGATTTGCTTGCACAGTAATTTTTATCATCGAAACAAAGTGTTTTAACAATACACGAAACTGTTCTGTATCTAATTTTCATATTAACAACGAATACAGCGAATTAGATTTAGGTAACTCTTTGTTACAGAATTTTAATTTTGGGTACTAACCAGACTACACAGTGAAATGGCACTGGTGGTGCCATCTATGTTTCAGGCTAGGAACTTACTAAATTTTTGGTAAATAAACTAATCAACAAAAATAAAATCATAATAAACCACATGCCTCCTAGATACCCATAAAGCGTTCTATGGTGTCAAAAGCGCTAAAGAACATAATAAGCAAGCGCCCATAAGCTCGCGATGTGAAGTTAGTGCTTTCCTCCATTTTCTCAATAAAATGTTCGATCAAGGAATGAAGAGCTCAAGGTATTGAATAAGGGATCAAAATTCAAGAATAATATTGCGTTAGTTCAGATTATGTTCCCTTTTTCGTCTGCCCATTTATATGTCATCTTGCATTGTTCAACCCATTGAATTCAGAAAGTGCCCTGTAGTTGTAAAGTTAAAGCGAGACATTCCATTTCATGCTAAGCCGAGGGTTGTAATTTTGCCTTTCTGCGATTTTGCAAGGTCTCCATTGTTGCCAAATAAACCTGTACAAAAGATGGCGCGCGCATATTCACATTTACCGGCACTAATTGACTTATCGAAAATCCCAAGCAAAGAAAACACATTGACACTAGCTATTTTTGACACTTTAAGTATGACGATAGTAACTTTATTACATTTTGAGCTCCGAACCTTTCGATGACGTTGTAAATCATGTTGGTGAAATGTTATGAAAAGAAGAGGAAATGCCTGCTGTTCAACTATTCCGATGCCATAATGGAAGCAGGTTTGGATTGCCAATAGACTTGTATTCCTCTAAATCGGAGGCTACTGAGTGTAATTGGATACACCAATGATACTTTGGTCGAGGCAAATCTTTAACCATTTTTTCCTCAAATACTGGATGCTGTGAAATATACACCCAAATAACGACTTTGTCGAGTGAAAGTACCACAGAGTTTGTCTTTAACCAAAACAAATCGCTACGTTCTTGCTGTATTTGTGAGGGTCATCATTGTCAGTAGTGTTCCTTTTGTTATATTAGAATAGATAATTACTTCGTGAAACCAGAAGTTCTCAGAGTGTATACTCAATTCTAGGTTTCAAAATTTGAGCAAGCATCCTGTGAATCTTGATACTGACGAGGTAATAGGGCACTAGCGGTACCATCTGTGCTTCAGACCAGGGACTTACTGAGCGACATTATAAAAAATCACATGACTCCTAGATACCTATCAAGAGTTCTGTGGGCCTGATAAGCGCAATAGAGCCTCAAAAGCTCTCGACTTCAAGTCAATGCTTTCCTAGTTTTTTGCAATAGAATGTTTGATAAGGATTCTCGATCTCAAATCGAGTACATGTTCATAAGAGAATTGATTGGCTTATCCATTGTTCAACCAATTCTGGGACGTACCATCAATAGATGTTTATTATTCGAATAATTGATTCAAGAAAAAACACTCTTGTTGAAAAATTAAAGCGAGACCGGATACATTCCTTTTGACGCTAAGCCGTGGGTTGTAATTTTGCATTTCTGCGATCAACCAAGGTCTCTATTGTTGCCAGATGAGCATGTCCAAAATGTGTCAAGAATTTACTCATTTTTATAGGTACCAATTGACCAATTGAAAATCCCTAGCAGGGACAATTTCCTGTTTCAAGAATTTTTCGTCTACCCATTTACATGTACGATAGGCCTTCAACCAATTGATTTCGAAAAATTCTCTCTAGCTGTAAAATTAAAGCGAGACATCCAATTTGACGATAAGTCGATGGTTGTCATTTTGCCTTTCGGCAATTTATCAAGGTCTCCATTTTTGCCAAATGAGCATGTCCAAAAGACGACGCGTATATTCTCATTTTATGGGTACCAATTGACTTAGCGAAAATCCCTAGCAGAGAAAACCCCTGTTTCAACATTTTACAATGGCGTTGGCTATTCTTGACAGTTTAAGAAGGTCGATAGTAAATTTACTTGATTTTGACCACCGGATCTTTAAATGACGTTGTAAATCATGTTGGTGAAATGTTATGAAAAGAAGAAGACATTCCTGTAGTTTAACTATTCAGATTACATAATGAAGGGAGGTTTGGAAGACCAAAAGGCGTGTGTTCGAAAGAACAGGAGGGTACTGAAAAAAATGGTATACGCCAATGATATCTTGTCCGGAAGATTTTCAACCATTTTTAAAAATACCACTGAGTTTGTCTTCGATTCTCTCAACCAATACAAATCGTTTCATTTTTGGTGTATTTTTAGTGCCAGCAAGGGTTTTCTTCTATAGCACTATCATCAGTTGCTGATAACCACTTCATTCATACCTTTTGGCTTGTTTATGAATTAATGTAACGAGTATAGTTCTGGGTGTTTTTCCTTGATTTGAATGAATCAATTTTCATCTAATTACTGAAAAGTCGAAAGGTACATCTATTTCACAACACTATGAATGTGTACTTATCTATCTATCTATCTTTAAGAGTGTCTCTTAGCGTCGAGATGCTAAAAATCGCAACTATTTTCCTGCGTTACTAGGGATATGAATTACACGAAGCGAATATAAAATGTACGAAAAAGAAAGAGAAGAGCTGCCATCAGATGTGGAAGATGCAGCGGTGGAAGCAGAGAGTTTATTGTTGCCCCAAAAATCTAGGATGATTAGAAGGAATTAAAAATCAAAACATTTTATCTACCCTTGCTGTTAAATTATTACTTTATATACCCTTGGAGTTAAATTGATACATTATCTACTCAAAAAAATTGCTATACCAACATTTCAACATTAGCTCTAAAAAAAGTGATATTTTCTGTTATATCAGTATCAGTGAATATCAATTACATTGAAACAAGAGACCTTACCATAAACAATTGTACTAACCAAGTCTAATCGTTTATATTCAGTTATAATATCACAAGAGCATAGACAATTTATTTCGATTATACGAACCTCTTCACTCGACGTAGTTCGCGAAACACCACCCGAGCTGCGCTCTCGTGATGTTTCGCGAACTACTTCTCGGGAATCGGTGTATAATCGAAATATATTGTCTATGCTCGAGTGGTATTCGTTACGATTATATAATGAATAATTTCAATTACTATAACCAAAGCACTGCATTTTGATAATTCAATGACATTCCACTGAGGTTGACTTTTATTTTTTGGCGAACGTCCACGAATATTACTATGGAAATAATCACATATGGAGGCGAAACACCAAAACGATTATACCACGTCGTCAAGTAGTATATTCACTTATCAATATGCTGTAACTATTGGAAATTTACTGATTCTATTGGATCATCAGAACATGAGTTGTGGAGATGTCGGTAAATTACTTCACCGACGCCGAGACCGACTCCTATAGCCTAACAACGCTTAAACAAAACATACCTTGTTGGCAAAAGGCAACCGATATCTAACCTAACTAATCAAGTAAGCTAAATCGTGCAAAGGCTTATTATAGTAATTGCTACGATCTAATCATTCCGTTCATTTTTGAATAAGTAACAGTTGAACAAGGAACCGTTTCGTGGAATCCACGATTCATATTTTGGTAAACTTTCTGATGGAAATCCACATGATCAATAAATAAAAAACGATATCTACAACATATAAAAATAATGATATACTAGACAAAAAGTGAAGAATCAAAGACTTAAACTGACTAAACGGAATATACCAATCGAAATTTTCCAAAGCCGAAGATTGTTTCTAAGTAGCGGAGTGGCAATCAATTTTCAACCGGCAGAGGTTATTAATTTGCCGCAATAATACCCCCCATATTGGATATATACGGCAAAAGGCCATAACTCTCGATTCGGCGACGGGCTCCCTTCAATAAAAAAATTCGCCAGTGGAACATAACTCATCCGACGCTCGAATCGTTTCCATCAGAGCAGTATAGGCGATTTCGTTCCGTGGGACGAAAGATAGCGCCATAAGCGTGGGCGGGATTGCCACTGATAGGCGACAATTAAACCTCAATTAGGCAGATATAATCGATTTGCTGGAAATCCGACTATCAGAGGCGCCTCCAGTGCGAATTTCACAAATTTGTTTATGATTTGATCCTATCCCATAGGTTATGTCATAGAAGAAGAAGAAAATATATTTATTGCTCACGCAAATGGCTTACGACTTTCGTCTTTCTGCCACGGTTCAGTAATATTATTAATAAATTAATTAATCAGAAATAATCTAGAAAAGAGCTGACTTGACGTCAGAAGTTTTTGAGCGCTCGTCCATTCATGCACGCTTTGAGATTGAAATGCAACTGCTCTAAGCTTTTGAAACTTGAAGAAAGCCTTGAAGAGTCAGAATAATAATTCGATTATAAAAGTCATATTCTGATGAACCAATAGAATCCATAAATTCCCCAAAGTTACAGCGTATTGATAAGTGAATATACTACTTGACGACGTGGTATAATCGTTTTGGTGTTTTGCCTCCTGCCGCATATTGTGCTCATTTCCATAGTAACATTCTTGGACGTTCGCCAAAAAATGAAAGTCAAGCTCAGTGAAATGTCATTGAATTATCAAAATGCAGTGCTTTGCTATAGTTATTGAAATTATTCGTTATATAATCGTAACGAATACTACTCGAGCATAGACAATATATTTCGGTTATACGAACCTCTTCACTCGATGTAATTCGCGAAACACCACTCGAGCTGCGCTCTCGTAATGTTTCGCGAATTACGTCTCGTGAATCGGTGTATAATCGAATATTGTCTATGCTCTTATGATATTATAACTGAAGATTCAAATTAATAAAATTCAAAATTAATAAATTAATTAATAAAAATTGACAACATTGAGTCCTTCTACCTTCACAATATAATATATTTTTTCGATTTATTCGTTTTTTTTGTCTCGAATCACAATTCCAAAAATGAAAAAATATCGATAACCAACCAAAAGAAAATTCAAAATATCCAAAACTGTACAAATTGAGTAAACGGATAATATATTGAGTAACTAAATTAACGTAAAGACAGAAGTACATTAGGAATTTCATAGTTTTTAATACAATTTTTCCTCATCAGTGCCTTATTGTTCAAAAACTTACTGAATATGCCAACCTACAACTTGTATGGTATCTACTTCACAAAAATTGCAAATGATGAATCTCAAACTAAATGAAAGTAACTATTTCTCTAGTACGAATTCACAAAGAATTTTTTTGCTTTTCCGGTGGAATACAAATTCAGAAAAAAATTTACAATTGAAACAACAATTTTAGGAAGTTTAAAATTATCCTTTTGGTTGAGGATAGGCTAAGATCGAAAACATTGAATATATTCTTGATTTATCACGATTTATTATCATGTATTTGTTGGTTAGTTTATCTAGATGAAGGTTCAATAACGACTAACGACGCTATCATCTTCAGGAACTAAAAGTTTCTTTTCTTCAATCAATTAACCAAATTTGGTTTATTGATTCAATATACAGAAACATGAACACAAAGTTTCAGTTAACTTATGATGTGTATAGGTGTACATTTAAGAAAAAATAGTTCTTCTTCTACAATTGGCCTTTTTCTAAAGATGAATGTGGTATATTCTAATGAAACCACAATTCCCGGTTCCTTTAGAAGAATAAAATATGCATCAATTATTTGTGTGTCATACAACTATGCATTAACAATTATATTTTCTACTAAAGAATCAATTTTTGCTATTATCTTCTATTAGAGCCTCCTGAAGCTACAATGACAATGACCATAAACATTGGGAGGTTTTGATGTAGACCAAAATGAATGGTTTCTCAAGGTAAAGTTATCAAGGAGCATTTTGAAATTCAAATTGAAAAATGTTATTTTCGCAGTATTCCAAAAGAATCTTTTTTCGGAATATTCTGTGAAGCATTTAAGATTCCATAGAGTTGATTTCAATCTCACATCTATGATAACATTGATAACGCTACCATCGCGCATCATGAAGACCCTACATTGACCTAGAAAGTCCCTTCAACTACTTTCTTAATAATTGTTGAAACAGTGATAATCTGAAGAATTGTATTTCAATAGAATATTAAGCAGAGCCGAGTAGAAACATAATAAAGATGAACAACAAAGAATTAAATTAAATAAAACTTAAAAAATAACGATAAAACGAGATATGAAACTCACCCCATTCAGAAGAGAAATGTCGATGATTCATTAATCATCTTAAAACAATCGTATGGTTTTGATTCCCCACCAGGCGATGACACTGGTACAGATTGAAAGGATCTTCTTCGAAATTACCTCTGGAGTTAGATAGTTCACCAGAGGGTGACATTTGTGCACACAATGACAACATATTGTCACAGAAAAACACCGAAAATTTATATAGAAAAACCCTAATATTATTTTCGAACTGTCAATGAAGTGGAACTCACACTGGGACAAATTTTTCCAATAAAGGGAGGCGTTCAAAAGTTTTATCGAAGTTGAGAAAAATTGTGGATACATGTCAAAATTTTTTTAAGGATATGAGATCGCAGTGTGAGGGGATTCACAAAATATTTAATCATTAAGTCTTTTCTCTGGAACAGTGCCGCTTTCTTCCTCTAGAATTTTTTTTTTGGTGGACTACCTACTGTTAGTTCAGAAAAATGTAAAAAGAAACTTTGGTTTAACTACACTTTTTAGTTTCTTGTTCTAGTTTCTTGTTGTTCTGTTATATCTGCTACTTTTTATGAAGATTAATGATTATTCGATAAACTGGTATAATCATCACAAAAATGTAGGACTACAAACACCCTGTATCTTGAAAACAAAGCATTTATTTATGGGAGTTTTTGTTTCTCAAAATTATTGAAGGAATTGCTAATTTTTTTTATTCCTCCAATTAAGGAACACCCTGTAGAGGACCAGTACGTTACTATTCAACTGATCACGAATTAGAAGGAGAGGTCCTATTGAATGGCCTTCAAGATCTTCAAATTTGACACTTCTTGACTTCTCTAGATGATCTTTGCTAGAAATGAAATCTTACAGAATGTCAACATTCTGTAATTCTTTGCTAGAAATAAAATCATACAGAATGTCAAGAAAATGTTGTACTTTTAGATGTTTGAAAATGAACAGTAGCCAATTTGAGCATCTAATTAATTATAATTCTTTCAGAAACTTCATAACAGGTAATCCTCTTCACCCATTCATTCAAAATATTTTTTTACACCGAAGCAAACGGATCCGACTGAGTGGGAATTTTGAATGTATGTTGATGTCTAAAAGGAATTTCAAGCTCAATCCAAAATTTCATGTTGTTTGCGTCCCCAGAACCATAGAAAATTCAAGGAGTATATCGAAAAAAATTAACCAAAAATTTCGTAACAACAGATTCGATCAAGATAGTATGACTATACAGGGTGTTCCTAAATTGAAAATTCAAACTAAAAAAGAGACTCAGATAATTTTAAGAAAAAATCGTATATACATGAGCTCACAAACGCTTTGTTTTCGAGATACAGTGTTAAATTTTGATTTTTTTTTCGAGTTTTTTTCTGATAGCATCTACATATTTAACGGAAATTTGGCATATATACTGCAAATTGGAGTTTACATCACGATGATATGCAAAATCCGAATTATCATAAAAATCTAGTCAGTAAGCTGGGATGAATGAATGAATTATTATTTTTGGTGTTTATTATCCAGGGAATCTCCCACTTCCATTTGTACCTTCAATTTAGGAAAAAAATGATGTATGTAAAATAATCACTCGAATATTCATGCCAAAAAGCTTCTAACTTTGAGTCCGTTCTTCCTCATTTTTTTTTAATTGGTTGAGATATTTTGTTCTATGAAAGAAAATAATGAATGACAATTCGAAATTTGCAATTTTTTCATTCAATCTTTATTATTGGAAATAATGAACCCAAATGAATCACCGATCGATAATCAATCGCGCAATTTTTATTTTTACTCAAGTGCGTTGCCATCCAAAAATACATGAAACATCCTCTGGAATGTAGAAGCGTCCAAATGTGATATATACGTTGGCATCATCGCGAAAAATTCCCGGAAAAGTGTGGCGCCTGTTTTCATTCATAGGCACCTGCGATCCGCCTCCAACGTAAATATTTTCAGCAGGACGATGCGTAACTACAAAATTATTCGAACAATCCACAGTTTTATGACTTCCATAATTGGAAGCGTGGTAAGATCTTTGGACCTTTCACTTCACATAAATTCTATGGTGTATTCGATCGTAAAATTTTCTTTTTTCTATTCTTAACTCCTCTATTCTATTGTTTTTCTTTGATTTTTAGCATGGTTGAGAAGAATGGGTAGTTTTTGATCGCTCCTTCTCAAACCTATCGCTCTATCGTTTCGTCATAAGGTTTTTTCGAAAAAAAAAATTTCTACAGAAATATTCAAAAAAGTGAGTCCTCGTCGCAATCATTTTTCCACAAAGGCACATCAACTCATGAATCGTTGAGTTTATACCCAACGTATATTGCTGAAATTGTCATAAAAAAGCTAGCTAATCATGCAATAATACAGGGTGTATATGAATAGTTTGCTATTCCTTGTCAGAAAATAGGGTGGGTGTTTTATATAAACCTTTTTTCGAGCCTCCCCCTGTTAAATTACAGCCCCTTAAAGATGGCACTCGAAAAGCAGTAGTTAATTTGTGAAAAGTTTATAATTCTATTTTTTGTTATATTTATTTTATATTTTTACCAGTCCTCAATAAAAATATCGTTTTAACGTCCCCCTATTTGATGAAAGTAATTTCAGCCTCCACAACTCAGGCGTACTATCTGTTGACAATTTTCTCTCTCTTGAAAACCATAAATTTTAGCAAAAAATTACAAGAAACCCTATTTGTTAGGAATTGATTCGTCAGTCCAAAATTAATTTTCTTATTGTAAAATAAGAATTAATAAAGAAAAATGTATTGCGAAACAAGTTTGAGGAGTGGCTTCTTCTACCTCTTGGAATCATAGAGGAACACCACCAAAAACTTTTTTTGAATGTCTTCTCGCCCGCATGAATTTTTTTGCTTTTTAAGAAAAAAATTGGAAACTACTTTTCGGGCCATTAGGGGGCTGTAACTAAGCACGGAGGCGCTCAAAAAAAAAGTTTATATGAAAAACCCAACCTATTGTTTGATAAGGAATCACCCCCTAAATTTTTTCGCAACTATTCCTATACACCCTGTATACTGGCTGTGCCTTTTGAAATGAGGAAGGAGTAGTCTGTTTCCGGTATTACCGGAAGGTGTAGAGGTCTTAAAATATATTAGGGAGAAATCAAATCCTAATATACCAATTTTCAGAACCAAATTTTGATGAGTTTTCCATAAACGTCTAATAGGCCATCGCGAAAAAAAATCGAAAAACTGAATATCTTTGAAACGAATGAAAGTTTTGGAAAACCGTCACCGGGATGCTTTATAAAAAAATCTAAAAAATATATGATATTCCATTTAAGAAACACCAACTCTGTTCAATTTATAAAGGTAATTAATTTCTATGACCTGTTATGAGTATAACTATAAAATTTACCTAAAGAAACGTTGTAGAATTTATTTGATATCTCAAACAGAAATCGAGATAGCAAAATATTTGAAACATTCATTTTTCAGAAACGTCCTGTAACTCTAAAACGGATAAAGATAACTAAGATCAGCTTTCTGATATCTTATTATGTATTTCGAAAAAAAAAGATTGGGAGTCGTTGAAGATTTTCTCTCCAAGTCTTATAGTTCTCCAGATGCTTTCAGTGGGCATCAAATTTGGGACACCCTGTACAATACCTAATCTAAGATATAAAAATCGATTTCTGAAGCAGAAAAGATTTCAAGTTTGGTTAGTTTGTTTTCAACAAGTATTCAGAAGACATGATTAATGAGAAGCAATTGGTCTGGCATTATATCAGTTTCCATTTGGCCCAAATCTGACCAGGCGAAAGTTGTAAACAACTACACACTCATCGGAAAATTGGGGCATTAACACCTAATCTTCCTCTCAAATCATCTGTTTATCACATCCAATTCCTGGCAAACCCAACTACTTCCTTCCAATTCTCAACTAAAATCAATCCACCAAATTGCAAACTATAAAACTAATTTATAAATCAGCAAAAACACGATAAGAGTGAGTAGTTGCCCGCTGAAAAATTTATGTGTCACGTTCTTCGATCAGTTTTCCTGGAAAATATTGGGACTTGACCTCAAAGCGATTTTGGCTCATAATCGCATTCCAAGTTCTGACCTTGAATTATCCAATCAACAGAGTGAATGACCCGTGATTTCGACTCGTGTTTGGCACCCAGATAAGTAGGTGGAATTCCGTATTTTTTTCCGTAATATTTCGTAAGGAAAATATTTTTGAGTTGAGATGAAAGCAAGTTTATAGAGTATGGCACTTGAATTAGATGAAAAAAAAATGTTTGGATTGAGGACTCTGGGGTAAATATCCTCTAAATAAGTAGCAGTAATTAATATGTTTCTTCAGCTTTGAGCTCGGATAGCATCCTTGATATATTGATAACAACTAACAAGAGTGATTCATCAAACGCAAAATATGTTGTATTAAAAATATTGAATATTATTCAACTTGATTATGAATTCTATGAATCACATCTGTATAAGTATTATTTAACGTTTTCTAACGGAAAAAATAATTCAATCCTGAATATACAGTAGGCAACTTCAAAGAGATTTTAATGTATAGAAGAGAAGCTTAAGAGCAAAAATGAACTTGATAAACATATATTCAACCACATACCACAAAATTACTCACTACTAAACTCATCCAAGATTGATGGGCTATAGCATTCGTGAAGGATGAATAATGAATATTATTTTCACCTTTAGGTTTTTCAGTTTGACATCCGCCTAATGGTCATCCAAGTGACCACAAAGAATCTTCCTAGTGAATCTTCTGGTTTTCGTGGAAGTATGATCAATAGGAAAAAGAGTAATATGGAAACAATAGGACAATTATAGAATGGCCCAGTTGTTTAAACATATAATAGTTGGGGCGTTTTTAGGTTTGGAATAAGATGTCTAAAAATAGTGGTGTGTACACTGATTAGATCCTTGTCTGTATCATTGTTTTCTTCCGCAAGTGGTGCTATTTAATGAAATGGCAATATTTCTATGGAAAATTTCCTTCTGATGATATGATCGTATTTCTATAGAAAGAAGAGCAAAATTTGATGTCAGAGCCTTGGAAAAGGGTGCCCAAATCAAGTGAAATAACTCCAATCTCCTCAAAATACCCCACAAAACTCCATAATTCCTTGTACTAAAGAAAAACAATCGAAAAAACAACTTTTGAAACAGGGTGATTCACCGCGATGGCCTATTAGACGTTTATAGAAAACTATTCATAATTTTGTGCTGAAAATTTGCATGATGGAGTTTGAGACAATGATCTTTCTCCGTTAAAATATTTTCAGATCTCTAATACAACTTCCGGTTATACCGGAAACAAACTGATACTTTGTTATTTTAAATGGCTTACCCAGTATATTATTGCATAATTATATAGCTTTTTGATGACAATTTCAGCAGTATGCCATACCTTGGGTATAACCCCAACGGTTCATGAGTAAATGAGATTCTCTTAGAAAAAATGGTTGCGACTAGGGCTCACATTTTTTTGATTCTTCCTGCAAAAAAAGTTGTTTTCGAAAAAACCTTTTTCATTTTCGATTCTGCCAATACGTAGTATTATAGGATTGTTTGGGGTTTGGACCAAAAATTTACAGTGTGTTTATGAGAAGATCATGAACTTGGACTACTCAAATTCATCAAAACTCAATTACAACCTTTTTTATTCTTTCAACAACGTAAAAATGAAAACTTTAAGGGTCAGTTTCATAAACGAAAGTAAAGTCTCGTTTCCGTGAAAAGTCTCCTTTACGTTCTTCATAAACCAATTTTGAAGTTAGAAGAAGGTTTGAAGTGTCCTTCCTTATAAGGTCCCGATATTGGCACTTTATGGCAAAAATGGAATTCTTTTCCTCACGCATGCTCAATGACTTCAAAACATAACCTCATTCTTTTGAGTAATTTCCATCACACGTTCCTCTCTACCACACAAACTTTCTTGTTAAAACTGTCATATTAAAAATTAAGGACCTTCATTTACATTCACTTTATACACAAAATTTCAATTTCTATGAAATATTACCAAATGCAGATTATAAATCACTAGTTCTCAGAGTAGCCAACCCCAGGAAATTTAGCACTTACGAATAAAAGAGAACTTTCTCTAAAAGACTGTCGGAACTCGAAATATATTCATGAAACCGGAGCCACTTTCAAGATGAAGGTGACTTTCCATGAAACGGTCTTCATCAAGGAGCCTTTTCGCATGGATTATGAAACTGACCCAAAGAGGAGTTGTTGAAATTCACTAAAGGAGGGCTCAAAAATAGGTTTAAAATCTATTATTCTCCTAGTGGAAATAATTGAGAATGTGAATAATTTTGATAACATTCGTTACAAAGAAACAAATCCACTTCTACACAACTCCTAACCTCATATGATCTCCTAAAACACTTCCGGCACAAATCAACGAGTCGTATTAGAATAACCCTGTATGACCTTCGCTCGTCAATCACTCGAAAAGTCGTGTGTGATCATAAGCAGGAACTGTCTTCCAGGCGGCATTGTTTATAGGAATTATTATTCACCAACAAATATTCGGAAGGACCAACATATGTAGATTTAAACGCCACATTTAGTATGCAGACTTTGTGCTTGGCGAAGAAGCCGACAAAAGACAGCGGTGTCAAGATTTGGTTTATCCTGGACGGACGAAAAAGAGATGATGGAGATAGGATAGGAAGGAAGGTGATGATGCACTTGGTTTTTTGAAGATGACGAATCGCAAATAGATTTTATCGGTACAACTATTGGAATACCGCAAGTCTTCATGAATGACAGTACCTTCGTTGTGACTCATTATTGACAATTTTTCTAGGATTTATCTAAGAACGATTTGAAACCGTTCCAAATAGTTCTAGGATAAATCCTAGAAAAATTAATTTCATAATTACTTTGAGAGTTATTTTATACAAATGTATAAGGCAACTCTCAAAGTAAATTTGAAATTAATTTTTCTAGGAATTATCCTAGAACTATTTGGAACGGTTTCAAATCGTTCTTAGATAAATCCTAGAAAAATTGTCAACAATGAGTCACATTGTCTAATTGGATGCTTGAGCAAAACAGCCTCCTTTGGGAACAGAAAATCCTTCGTTTTTTTGTGTTGTTCACTCTTCTTTCGAGCCAAATATTCAAAAAAAACAATACCAAAATTTTGAATTTTTCGAAAATATTAGGCGAATCAATAGAAAAATAACAGAGAAATCGCCCCTATTTGAAAGAAATCAAAAGTAAGTACTGTTGAGGATTTTGTCAATCAAAATGTTATAAATCATTTAATCACATTGAAAGTTAAAAATCCAGAAATTGTATAAGAATAAATCAAAA
This sequence comes from Harmonia axyridis, assembly GCF_914767665.1. Classification (NCBI taxonomy): domain Eukaryota; kingdom Metazoa; phylum Arthropoda; class Insecta; order Coleoptera; family Coccinellidae; genus Harmonia; species Harmonia axyridis. The sequence continues at coordinate 72,479,136 of NC_059501.1, forward strand.
TTCACTTTGAATCTATCTAAATTTTCTTGTAGTAGATGGTTCTACTAAGGAGATGGAAAAATGACTTTGAAAGAAATCGAGTGTCA